>NC_090174.1:13513349-13678349 GCF_024679245.1 Pseudorasbora parva | reverse complement strand
CAGTGTGCAATATAACATGAGTTCATGTTTCGCGTGTAAAAAAACAGTATTTTTCACACAATTTACTTATCTGTACAGCGCTGTTTCCTCTGTCCTAAAAACGGCCTGATGTTTTTCTTGTTCTATGAAGTCCCTCCTTCAGAAACACGTAACGAGTTCTGATTGGGCCAGTGCTTCCCGCGCTGTGATTGGACAGCAGCTTAGCACGTTGCCCGGAAAGGTCTCGCCTCTTACCATAACGGGTAGATACGTGCTCTCTATTTTATTGCAAAAATGTCTATATTGCCTTATCAATTTGAGCCGGAATCAGACCCGGAGAATATCGAAGAGGATCGATTACAACCTGCTCAGGAAAGACTTTTGCTGGATGTTTCAGAATGGTAAGCTGTCTATTCAGTAGTTTAAACTGATCATTACAAACACCAACAATCGATGGTGTCTGAATGAATTACTACACTTTTATATGCTTAGTTTTTCGTATTAGTTTCAATTACCATCTAACGTTAGTTAACAAAGCTAAACAGCGTTGCACTTTGTGTCATGAGTTACATAAACTGTTAAACGGACCGACTTAAATAATAAAATACACTTACCGGTTGTGGTCCATAAACAACGCCTTCTCCAGACAAAGAGGGAACTGCATCATCTTTTAAGAATAATCTTTCTGCGAATCTGGCATTAAACTGATTGAGATTGAGGAAGCAGTCCTCAGCAAAATGTGCTGCACATAGTTTTAAATTGTGATTATAATTTTCCGGAACCGAGTTAAACATAAACTGTAGCCATTGATCTCGTACGTCGTCCGTGGGAAGGCCAAACAAAGGTGATTTGACTCCGGGATGAAAATAACAGCGTTTCAATGGCATGGCGACAAACACACTCTACAAAAACAACGCTTTCTATTCTCGACGTACAAGAGCAAAAGGACCACGCCCCCGAATTTGCGTGTTCTTGTGGGCGGAGGGTTCGTCAACAAATGGTTTTAGTTGCGTCATTAAACCTGGAAGTGCAGGGGTGTAGTCCAAACCGGCCGTTCGCTGTAGGCTTTGAAAGGGAACTTCTGTTAAATAAAATATCTCGCTTGGCATTGAACATTGAGCTTTATAATTTTACAGGTATTATTTATGCTCTAACAGCAACATTACACACTAACTAAAGTTTGAAAGATGGAATCGCAAAGAATGGGACCTTTAAGCTCAAGCTCAAACAAGGTTGGTAACCTTTAAAGAAAACAGAATAAAATACCCGGTTACAATCCAACTTTTGACATGCTATGCAATAACATATGCATTTTAACACACTTTTAATTACACATATGAACGGTATGCACTCTAATGCAACATTATTATACACAATAACACAATATAAATTAGTCAAATGTCTCAAATAACACACAAACATTTAAAAGATGGCATTTATCTTTATATAAATTGCCATTAAGCTTGTTTAAACAGTTAACAGGTTGACTAATCATAGATGTGCATCTGATTTATTTCGTCCTCAACTCTTTTAAGTCTTTTAAAAGCAACTTTTTCCTCTGAAGGAGAAATTGTGTAACTGGACAATCATTGCTGCGTTAATCTCTTTGGTCAAGTGCTTTGGCATTCAATGTGCTCTAATTACGAGTGCACCCAATACAGATTTTTCCATTAGTTGAGTTTGGCTGTTTCCGATGACGCTCTTTGTAGCTTTCCGTAAAGGCTTCTATGTCGTAATCATTCCAGCACACATTTTTTATGTTTTCTTCTTCAGTTACCCCAATCATTCCCAATAACTTAAATAAATGAATTAATTTAAATAATGTGTGTAACTTCGCAACCACCATTTTTAACAGGCGGTTGAGATGCATGCAGTAAGTTGTTTGCTATTCGAAGCAACAATGGAGTTTTAAAGAAAAGTGACCGATGGACTGACAACGAGGTTCAGGCTTTATTAAGCTTATATGCAGAGGACGAAATCCAGTGGGAAATGGAAGGTCGCTCGCAGTCGTGTCACCAAACTAATTTGCCTAATCTTGACTGTACTTTAGACTCCAATGGAAAGGCAGACAGCAACAGGTCTGAGGGTGAAAAGCTCCTGGGACAAATGGTTCCGGGTAATTTCAGTGGAAATGCGGCTTAAGAACCCTTTTGGGGACACCAGCACACTAGCATCCCATGCTGGGGAACCAGTGAGCAAAGCATAACATTTGTAGGAGACTAAACAATGTTACGTTACTTTGAAACTATTCTGTGAATGCTAAACATATTCTTTTTCCAACATTGTACATGTATTGTAATCCATAAAAAAAAAACACTATGCTAAATCATAACAATACCACTTTTTTGTTGTAAATGAAGCTAGACTGATGATGATGATGTATAGCTTGCAGTGTTCTCCTTTCTGCACCCTTCTTTTAAGTCTGTCTTTGTGTCTCTAAAGCTTTGCCCCTCCATCGATCATGCTCCCTCCATCTCGGTTTCTGTTTCTTTCTTCTTCTCTGTTCCTCATATGCAAAGAAAAGAAACGTGTTGCAGTCCAAGGAGAGTGCGGTGAGGCGCAGGGCAGGAGACAGCCTCCATTGAGTTAGCAAATGAGCCTTGCTACCCTAGAGACCACAGCTTACAGTACGGAAACTCTGGCCAGTTCTCTTGCCACAAGCCCCAGTGCTCTGGCCAGCCGGCAGAACCAGGGTTAGGGGAAATGAGGCCTGATGGCCCAGCTGCTCGGTTTGGGGTGAGACCTAAATGAAAGGCCTGCAAATGTCTGGGTCACTGCTTAAGATCCAAGACATTCCTGTCATCAGAGACGGGATTGAGAGTTGTATGATGTGGGATCTGTGCGCCTGTTTGCGCGCCATGGCCGGATGTCTGGTGTCTTTTGTTTTAGCTGAATTTAAACCGATGACAAAGTGAAGATTAGACAGAAGGATGAAACTCCTTCGTAGCTAACCGTATTATCATTTGTGAAATTTCTTGCTGAATAACTTCCAGCATTTTCTGTGTATTACATATGATTTCCTAAGCGAATAGGCAAATAATTTTCATATCGCAACTCTCCAGCTCTTCTAACCCTGTAACCTGCTGATGGCACAGTACACACCTTTCTAGTTTCAGTGTCTGCATTTCAGCACTCCACTTTGAGGATAAGACACCTTTGTGTTGACCTGCTAGCAACTGGTTCAAGGGAGGCTGGAGATGTCATTTCCTTTCCGGGTTCTTTTTTCTGATAATTAGAAAAGCAGCCCTGGGAGAAAAAGAGGAATTACATGATAGGTACCTTTGCTGACGTCTTCATTACTGAAACCCAAGGAAGTCTGTAATACATTCTTAAAAATAAAGGTTCTTTGGCAGAGTGTATGGTTCCATGAAGAACCTTTAATATCTACAGAACCTTTCTATTTCACAACAGGCTCTTTGTAGTGCAAAAAGTTATAAAATAGTTTTTTTTTTTTTTATGTTATTTAAAGAACCTTTCACAAAACGGTTCTTTGGGGAACCAAAAATGGTTCTTCTATGGCAGCACTGTGAACCCCCATTTTAGGTTCTTCCTGGTACCTTTATTTTTAAGGGTGTACCTGGAGAATGCAAGGTGCTTGTCTGATGTTTGACCTGCCAGAAGTGCACAATTTATAATCTGGCATCTTTCTTCATGGGGAAAAATAACCCTTATAATAACTTTTATAGCTTGTCACATGAGCTGAAAATGCTGTGTTATTGGATCACTTTGGAGCTACAGGTGAGATTTTAAGGTGCCATGGTCATTGCTGAAAAGTCTTTAATAATTTTTTTTTTAGTAGATTTATTTATATTGAATGGTTTAAAATGTGTATCTAAAATGTGTAGTTCTCAGCTAGGAGAGATTAGGTGTGTTTGACTTGAAGCAGCGCTGCGCAGACACTTTGCACTTTATTCTGATCAAGAACCAGTCACTTAAACTGAAAGAGACCGTTTGCCTTTATAAAGTTATAGTTCACTTATGGCTCATTTTCACTGAGTGGTGATTCACGATTGTAAACCCTGATCCAGTACCCTTATGAAATGGTGTAGTGATCGACGTCATTCTCGCGCTAAGAAGAAAGTGACTCAGTTAACAACATTGTTTGACATACAGCAGATCTTGTTCTTGTTTCTCAACATGTGGCTGTTTGTCACAAGAAGAAGACAAGCTTTGTTTGAGGCAAGGCTGCAGGCTTCAAGGAAAAACACAGCCGAAAAACACACACGCAAGTGACGATTGTCTCTCAACCAATCAACGTTCTGCAGTGAGTCTAGCTGTATGCTTTAGTACCGGACTACTGTGGTAGGGACCCCAATGGAAGGGTGCAAAAAAGTGGGACAGTACGGTTCGGATTTAGGGTACCATTCACAACTTCTGACAATGGAAACGACAAAAATTGCGTACCCGTACCGCTCTGTGGAAAAGAGCATTAGTACATAGGGATGGGTAAATCTTAATTTAAATATATCCCAGGGGGTAAAGGATTACTCACTTAATCTCAAATTCTTAAATATGTTGAATATGAATGAGTTAACCTCACAAACTTTTACAAAATCAGCAACTTGTTCTGTCTTGAAAGAAGCTGCACTGCACAATGCATGTTCTGGAAACTTTGATGACTTTCTTTCCCAGCAGATAAAACTGATAAAAAGCATTGTAACTCCCTAAAACTGAGAAAAGCTAGCCAATACAATTGGATGATGCTATTTTGAAAGCTCTTGCCATTGCCCATCAGTCAACGCCTTTCTTTACATTTTATTTTTGTTTGACTTGAATTCTGTACCCTATAATCACCCCTTTTTCTGTCTAAAGGCTACTAAGTAAGGGAGTCTTTTACATTGATATGGTGTGCAGTCTAACAATTAGCACAAATGCGCTGGAATTTTGAACTGTGGTGTATCTCATTTGAACAACACAATTTTTAATCTGGCTTGCAACATTTCCTGAAGTCTCTTGTAGATCCTGTCCTCTAGTCCTCCCCATCCAATCCTCTCTCAACACTGTACAGTAGTTATAAATAAAAGTGGCAAAAAAAGATGTTAGAATTAAAAAAGGCCTTTTTGATTATTTCCAAACGTTTTACTTGGAAAAATCAACAGAATTAGGAACAAACCTTCTAAGCGAAGCATGTACTTGATTACCAGAAGAAAGCATTGCCCCCCCAACACACACACACTTAACATGATCTCATTACAGCTCTCATCACTCATGGCCGGGAAGAGGAAATGAGGGTGGACCCAAAGGAAGTTCAGGGGTGGCCTGGCAATGTGCTCAGACTTGCTGCATACTCAGTGTGTGTATGTGTGTTATAAGGCCCTGCGGGTAATTAACAGTAATCAGAGTAACCCTTCCCCTGTTTGCAACCTCATAGGATTCCCTCAACTCTAGCCTAATGAACTCACACACACGGGGCGCGTATGCGTTTACTTAGCTATCTAAATGGAGAGACTGCATAGACTTCTATTGTTTTTATATAGAGCTAATACTGCAATTTAGCCCTAACACGTCCAGACAATGTTCAGCATTTTGACATTTATTTCCTTTAAAAATAAATAAAAAATTAGGACATCCCCACATTTTTGAAGTTTTCAAAGTCAGGCTTTTGTCAGGTTAAGCTCACTTAGTAAAAGTAGGCACACACACACACACACACACACACACACACACACACACACACACACACACACACACACACACACACACACACACACACACACACACACACGTTTGTTTTTGTGACATATGGGGACTCTCCATAGGCGTAATGGTTTTTATACCGTACAAACAGTATTTTATATTCCCTTACACTGCTCCTGCCCCTAAACCTACCCATCACAGGAAACATTCTGCAGTTTTAATTTCTCCAAAAAACAACAAAAAAAAACTCATCCTGTATGATTTATACGCCTTTTGAAAAGTGGGGACATGGCCAATGTCTTCATATTTCACCCTCTCCTTGTAATACCTGTGTCATACCTATGTCATTATACACATTTGTGTCCTCATATGTCACACCCCCCCCCCCCCCCCCCATTATTAGACATATTTGGTTTTTATAACATACAAAATGTACATTCTATTCCCCTAAACTGCCCCTGCCTCTAAACCTACCCGTCACATGAAATATTCTGCAATTTTACATTTTCAAAAAACATCATCCAGTATGATTTATTAGCCTTTTGAAAAGTGGGGACTGCTGACTGGTCCCCACCATTTAATATAAACAAGGACACACACACACACACACACACACACACACACACACACACACACACACACACACACACACACACACACATGCCGTGTTTTCATGTTTTATGGGGACTCTCCATAGGCGTAATGGATTTCATACTGTACAAACTGTACATCCTATCCCCTTACACTGCCCCTGCCCCTAAACCTACCCATCACAGGAAACATTCTGCATTTTTACTTTCTCAAAAAAACTCCTTCTGTGTGATTTATAAGATGTTTTCCTCATGGGGACCTAAAAATGTCCCCACAAGGACAAGGATTTCGGATATTGCCATCTTTGTGGGGACATTTTTTCCCCATAACGTAGGGATTACCAGGTCACACACACACACACACACACACACACACACACACACACACACACACACACACACACACGCACGCACGCACGCACGCACACACACACACACAATAACTTTTATACTCTACAAATTGTATATAATACATCCCCTAAACCTACACATCACAGAAAACTTTTATTTTGTTAGATGTTCAAAAAATACCACTTAGTATGATTATAAGCTGGTTTCCTCATGGGGACAAAAAATAAAAATTCCCCACAAGGTCAAGGATTTTGGATATTGCCTTTGTCGGGACATTTTGTCTCATAGGGTTTACCAGGACCACACACACACACACACACACACACACACACACACACACACACACACACACACACACACACACACTCACACACACACACACACACACACACCTCTCTCTCTCTCTCTCTCTCTCTCTCTCTCTCCACCTTCACACCACAAGAGCTTCTTATCAAGAGCAGGTGACTGGAACACTTTGGTTTTGTCACCTCGCTCTGATCCGAGCAGCGATGACCCTCTCTGGCGACATAATCACAGTTTCTATCTGTCTTAAGAGCTTTAGCAGTGTCATCGAAGGCCAGGTGCCAGATTCAAAGAAACGTAAAGTAATGCTTTAAGGCCTCTCAAAATACATAGCCTTGCTTATTATAGGGGCCAAGAGTCATTGGTGGGTTTCAGCGACAGTTATGGGCTCCGAGGTTTCAGAGGCACCAGCCATCATAAGCAAAGAACAGAAGAGAACATTACGTATAAAGGAACTATATTTAGCAAAGCTGGCCTGATCAGAACACCTTTAGTGTGAAAACCCATCTGGCGCATGTTTGCGCAACCAACTGTATTAGACCATTTTGTAGCACTTAACTTATCAATATTTATTTTTCAATGAAATTCTAAGTTGTGCCATAAGACAACCTGAACTAAACTTTGCCTGTCTTGCTGTAAAAGGCAAAAATATTTAATGTTTTCAGCAACTTCTTTGAGTAAAACTAACTTGAAATAAAATAAATATGAACTGTATACATATAGTTAACTTATGGCTCGTTCCATATATACCAATCAGGCATAACATTATGACCTAATATTGTGTTGGTCCTCATTTTGCTGCCAAAACACTAGAGCCGACTCCACTAGATCCCTAAAGGTATGCTTGTGGTATCTGGCACCAAGATGTTAGCAGTAGATCCTTTAAGTCCTGTAAGTTGCAAGTTGGTGCCTCCATGAACATGTTTGTTCAGTACATCCCACAGATGCTCGATTGGATTGAGATCTAGGGAATTTGGAGGTCAAGTCAACACCTCAAACAGTTTGTTGTGCTCCTCAAACCATTCCTGAACCATTTTTGCTTTGTAGCAGGCTGCAACCATGCAACCACAGGGAATACTGTTTCCATGAAAGGAATGCAAATAAAAAAAAAATGGTACGGTAGGTGGTACATGTAAAAAGTAATACCCACATGGATGGCAGGCCCAAAGGTTTCCCAGCAGAACATTGCCGAAAGCATCACACTGCCTCCACCGGCTTGTCTTCTTCCCATAGTGCATCCTGGTGCAATGTGTTCCACAGGTAAGCGACGCACACACACCCTGCCATCCACACGATTTAAAACCTACCCTAAAGGAACCTACCCATCACATTCTGCATTTTGATATTTTCAAAAAAACTATTTAGTATGTTTATAAATCCATTAACCTTGTGGACAAACACACATATTCAGACACATTTTGAACGCGTAACTCAATCCCTTCCCTACCCTTACGAAACAAAAATATATTGCAGTATATTGGAAAATATCATGCAATACATTAGGCAATATATTCACATATATGGGATTTAATATTTATATTTTTCAATATATTGCAATATATTGAAAGCGGCAATCATTTGTATATTTTGCAATATATTACATAAATATATAATATACTTTCTAATACCATCAATATATTATTCCATATATTTACAATATATGAAAATCTATTTCAAGTAATATATTTGTAAATATATTTTCCTTTCGTAAGGGTAAACCTACCCATGTGTGTATTATAATAAACTGGATATAACAGGCAGATACAACTGCATGCATCATTTATTCAGATATTATAATTTTTTTCAGTACAAATATCCCAAGTGTTCCGAGGCCAAACGATTGATTTGTGTGAAGAAAATCCCAAAAAGCGTTCAGTAACGTCGAGTCCATCCGCCAAAGATTACTAATACATTTCAAATATTGCTGCCGGAAGAAACGTCAGGTCAGCTTTGACAGCATTGGCTGTCGTGTGTCTTGTGACCAATCGCGTCATTCAACTTGTGTGTATCATTTGAATTAGAAATATGAATGAATAAATGCGTGTGTGTTCTGTTCGCAAAGGAGCGCGATCATCATTTCAACGACTAAAACATTAAGATCAACTCTGTTCTTCACATGAAGATATCCTATGACTTAGGATAGTTAATACTTGAGTTAATACTTTTATACTGTTTTTTGGTCAGTTTTTGCAATAAATACATGTGACTGTACATTTATTTTCCTGTTACATGTTTTATATTGTTGAGAGTTGGTCGGTTTAGGTGTAGGAGTGGAGTTAGTTGCTCCAAAATATAAAATTAGGTTATAAATATTCATTCTGTGAGATCAGGTTGGCGTGTATATGTTTACGCGAAGTCATGATGTCATGTTGCGCATCTAGAATGGAGAAAAAATATTACCACTTAGCGCCTCCGGTGGACGTTTTACCCCAAAAGTGCAGGTAAACGTACCTGGAGGTACATAATTTGGGTGTTGCAAAAATGTAGGCAGAGTCACGTATTTCCAATGAGCCTGGGTTGGCTGTTTGAGTTTTGGCCCTTGTCAAACTCGCTCAAATTATTAAGCTTGTCCATTTTTCCTGCTTCTAGCACACCAACTTTGAGGACAAAACATTAACTTTCTGCCTAATAAACACCCACAGACACACAAAGAAACCCACTAACAGGGACCGTGATGTAGAGATAATCAGTGTTATTCACTTCACCTCCTAATGTGTGATCACGTAATTTATGTATATAAAATCTTAAACTTATTCGAGCTAGTACATATATAGATATCTAATTGCTGCCAGGTTGTGGCTGTATTAAAGTGCATGACAATGGAGAATTTAACAAAAAAAAAAAAAAATGTAATTTCGTTTTAATTCAGAAATTGCTCATATTTTATGAGAGATGCCCCAAATAATAAATGTTATGTCTGTCAATGTCACTGACTCTAAGATGACTGGACATTTGCATGAGGATAAGGGTTAGAGTGGTTTATGGAAAGGACCAAGTGGATTAGGAGCAAATGTGGCAGTGACAATTATTTTTTAATCAGCTCTTCAGATAAAACAAAAAATGCTCCACTCACACACCACACACAAACAAAAGTAGATCCTCCATCCAAATCACGTAGCTATATCTCACTGGACAGTTCTGTGTTAATGGCTGCACTGCTCCATGCTGCTGTTTCTTACAGCAGTCCGGTGAAATATAGGCCATTTGGTGGCAGGGACATAAATTGATCTGTCAGGATTACACACACAGCACAGGAGTCCTCATCGGCTTGCTGTTATTCCACCGAGGGCCCACAGACAAGAAACAAGCTTTTAATTTCCGGATGTGAGTCTTTATCTAACATTTTGCGTACAAACACCATCTATCAGCCTCTGTGTCTTTTAATCTCTTTCTAAGTCTGTGTCACTGTTCCCTTTGCTGTTTATGAGTTTTTCCTCTGAAATGTTGACCATTTGACACAGTCGGTACTGCTATCGGGTGAGGTAAATCCGGCTAAACCTGGCAATAATGTCTCAGGGGGTGAAAAGGATTATAAAGGAATGGTTCCAAAGGCTTTGGGATGGATAAGAATCTTAACCCATTTAACCTGCTTTACACCATCATCAAATCAGGGCACAAAAGGGCCAAAATTACATACGGTACACTGGATCATGATTTTTTTTTTTTTTTATGGGCTACATGTGTCCAGTATGAGGTATATTTCAGGTCAAACGCATCTTAAACTGTGGTATGCTTTTGATTTACCAACAAACATTTTAAAACTCTCAATTTGTAAAAATGAACAATAAATGCTTTTACAATACCGCACAATATTTACAATATCCATGAGGTGTGCGAGAGGGCTCATGGTAAAGAAAATCCTTTTTAAAAATGATTTTATAAACACATTGTGCTGATGTACTCTCTGTATTCATATTGGTTTCATATTATTTTGAAAATATTTTATATTTTCTAGAACAATTTATATTAAGTGATTTGTGTGGTGCCACTATCAAGCCAAGTATATCAGTCAAAAGTTTGGTCAACATTACTGTTTTTAAAGAAGTGTCTTATGCTCATCAAACCTGCATTTATTTGATCAAAAATACAGAAAGAAAAACATGTTTTTTTTTGTGTGAAAAAAAATAAAATAAAAATAATAATAATAATAATAATATATATATATATATATATATATATATATATATATATATATATATATATATATATATATATATATATATATATATATATATATATATATATATATATATATATATATATATATATATATATATATATATATACATACATACTGGAAAAATTGGAGTGACATTTACTTAAAAAAAGGCAACTTTTTCCAGACAGAAAGTGCTTGTAATCTTTACTCGGGCTATTTCTAAGTAATATTTACTTGCTAGAACCACATATTTTTTATGTAAAATACACAAGTAAATAACAATTTGCACAAAATTTTTCTTAGTAAATTTTACTGCTGTGATATCAAGTACACATTACTTGCCAGTATCAAGTAAAATGTACTTAACTATAAATGTAACATTTGCAAAGACATTACGTTATTGTTACTTAATTATATTTAACTTAGCAGGTTGCATTTATTCAAAGTAATCAAGTAAATTTAATTTTAAACGGTGACATGCTTCATGCCACAATGCATTCTGGGAGCCATGGATGAGTTTTGCATGATGCACCCAGAATGCATTGTGGCATGAAGCATGTCACCATTGTTGAGATTCTTAGGCTGAATCTTGATCTCTGTGTGTGAGAAAAGCTCGCAGGAGTTCAAAGTGCTTAGTGTACAGTCTGTTATAAAACGTATTCAACTTTTCTGGTTAAAATTGAGCTGGATCTTTTCTAGAATAAAACACGGTTAACAGTATATTGCTCATACTCAGTTATAAGATCTGTGAATTAAGCCACTACACAATGATCATATTCTGATCATCAAGCGGCCAAACGCATCTGATCATGTTTTCTCTGCTTTTTTTGCCATAGCAAACCCAGATACAGCAAGCAGAGAAACACTAACATTAAAAAGTCATCAAACTGCCCACCTGAAGAAAACACTAATCGCCATAATGGTGACATAAAAATACTCTATTAATTCTCAATAAGAGCTTGTGTAGCTTTAGCTACCGTTATTGTGATTAAAACTCACGTTTAGTTAAAAGTCAAAACTCGTTGAGAATAAGTTAGCCACATAAAAGCAACAATCCAAAATGACCATCTCTGCCACCACTGAACAAATGGGATCTTTTTGTAATAATAATAAAAAATAAAATAAATAAAAAACCTCTGCGCATTTTCAAATGCACTTTGCTTTTCCAATTAAAATGTACTTAATATTTTTAGGTGAATGCGCTGTGACTATAAAACATTAAATAGTATTTGTAAATATATTATAAAATGTACTCTTTCTTCTCAGATAATTTATTACATGAATAAATTGTGTAAATTTTACATAAGATATATAGTTTCAATTTAATCTTGATTTTACAATGTATAAATTACATGAATTAATGTAATAGGTTATACCATTCCACAAAGTCATTATTTTCAGTGTATACAGTCGTGGTCAAAATTGTTGGTACCCCTGGTAAATATGATCAAATAATTTGCTGTAAAAAAAATAATCTCCATTGTTTATCCTTTTGATCTTTTGTTTAAAAAAATTCACAAAAATCCAACCTTTCATTTATGTAAAATAATTGACAATGGGGGGTAAATCACATTATGAAATAAATGCTTTTCTCTAAAACACGTTGGCCACAATTGTTGGTATCTCTAGAATTTTAAATGAGTAAAATATTTCTGAAGTATATTTACATTAATATTTACATTTTTTAGCACACCAAGGTGACATGGAACATGAAATTGTCTAGCCAGGATGTCTTGTTTCACAGGAGTATAAATATAAGGAGGCATAAAAGCCTAATTCCCTTAATCATTCATCACAATGAGTGAAACCAAAGAATATAGTTCTGATGTGTAGCAAAAGATTGTTGAGCTCAAAATAGAAAGAGGCTGTAGGAAAATAGCTAAAGCATTGCAAATCCCCATTTCCACCATAATTAAGAAGCTCCATTTAACTAGAACAAACAGTTACAAAACTGCCTGAAAGAGGACGTGTGTGTATATTGTCCTAATGCACGGCGAGGAGGAACGTTTGAGTGCACAAAGACTCTCCAAGGATCACAAATGGAGAATCACAGAGATTAGTTGAGTCTTGGCGTCAGAAAGCGTAAAACAATAATTCAAACAACCCCTACATCACCACATGTTGTTTGGGAAGGATTCAAGAAAAATCCTCCTCACTCATCCAGAAACAAACTCCAGCATATTCAGTTGTCAGACACGACTGGAAAGTCAAAAGGGACTGGGTTCTGTGGTCAGGATGAAACTATAAAATAGCTTTTTGGCAGCAAATCTACCAGATGAGTTTGGTGCAAACAGGGATAAAAAAGTACCCCATGCCCACGGCTAAAAATACCACTGGATCTTTAATGTTGTGAGCCTATTTTTTTGCTGGAGGTCCTGGACATCTTGTTCAGACACACTGTATCCTGGATTTTAGCAAATACCAAAAAAATCAAAACCTGATGGATTCTGCTAGAAATCTTATAATGGGCCGTGTTCGGATCTCCCATCAGGACAACGATCCAAAACAAACATCAAAATCAACACACAAATGTGTCCCTGAGCACAAAAAGAAGCTTCTGCCATGACCATCGCAGTTTCCTGACCTGAACCCCATAGAAGATGAGTGGCTGAACTGAAGAGAAGAAGCACCAACATGGGGCTTGGAATCTGAAGGATCTGGAGAGGTTCTGTATGGAGGAATGGTCTCTGATCTCTATTCAGGTGTTCTCTAAACTCATCAGGCATTAGAAGAAGACTCAGAGCTGTTATCTTGGGAAAAGGAGGTTGCAAAAAGTATTTAATAAAAGGGTACCAACAATTGTGGCCAACGTGTTTTGGAGAAAAGCATTAATTTCATAATGTGATTTACCCCTTATTTTCAATTATTTTACTTTAATGAAAGGGTTAGAATTTTTTAGAACTTTTTTTCAGCATTCATTGATGAATAAAAAGTGAAAAAGTAGAAAGAAAAAAAAAATAATATTCAAAATATAAATATTTTCTAACAATATAAATTATATATATAATAAAGTTATTAACTTCTTTCAAAAAATAAAGAAACAAATGACTGACCCCAATCTTTCAAACGGTAGTTTATATTATTACAAAACAGCTTTATTCCTAAATGGATTCAATTCATAAAATTTTTACTTATATATTAATATATTATATATTAATTAATATTTCTACTCTAAAAACAATACCCCTTAATGACAACATGAAATGAGTTTGTTTGAAATCTTTGCAAATGTATTAAAAATAAAATAAAAAACGAGAAAAATCACATGTATTCACAGCCTTTGCCACGAAATTCAGAAATTAGCTCAGCTTCAGGCCCTTAATCAGGGAGATGACCAAAAACCCAATGGTCACTCTGACAGAGCTCCATCTCTGTGGATGTGGATAGAGGAGAACCTTCCAGAAGAACAACCATCTCTGCAGCACTCCACCAATCAGGTCTGTATGGAAGAGTGGCCAGATGGCAAATGACAGCCTGCTTGGAGTTTGCCAAAAGGCACCTGAAGGACTCTCAGACATTGAGAAAACAATTCTTTGGTCTGATGAAACAAAGACTGAAGTCAGTGTACAGAGACATCCTTGATGAAAACTTGCTCCAGAGAGATCTGGACCTCATACTGGGGTGAAGGTTCATCTTCCACCAGGTCAATGACCCTATAAGAACATCCCTGGAGAGATCTGAAAATGACTGTGCACCGACGTTCCCCATCCAACCTGATGGAGCATGAGAGGTCCTGCATGCCAAGCTTGTAGCGTCATACTCAAAAAGACTTGAGGCTGTATTTTATGCCAAAGGTGCTTCAACAAAGTATCAAGCAAAAGCTGTGAATACTTGTACATCAACCCCATTCATCTCACAGCAATTCGTACATATTTTAGGAGGTGGATAATTCATACAAATGTGTACGACCTCACTTGAACGAATTTATACGTTTTTTGCTAAATCGTACGTATTTTACAAGTTCCCAAATTCGTATGAATGACCTACCTCAAATCCTGCCCCTAAACTTACCCGTCACTGGAGTTTAGATAAAACCTACAAATTTGTACTAATTATACACCTTGTACGTACATACGTACAATTTGGTATCGAGGACATTAGATTTTACACGGTTTTTATTTTTAATAAATGAGATTTCAAAGAAACTTTTTTCATATTGTCATTATTGTTTGTAGAATTAAGGAAAAAAAATGATTTTAATCCATTTTGGAATAAGGTTGTAACTAGTGCTGGGCAACGATTAAAATGTTTAATCGCATGATTTTCTGTGCTTAATCGCGATTAATCACAAAATGTAATAATGAATACAAAAGTGCTGCTATATGAAGTAAAGTCATATAACCATAAACATAACCATAAACATATGGTTTACAAACACTAAACAAATAAGGTGCTTTTTACAGCGGTTAAAAGTTAGTACCAGTTACCATATTTCTTGTAAATATCAACTTAAACATTAATTTAATTTAATCAAATTAAATTAATTTGGTGGTATACATATATTGATTCTGAAGTAATATTCTCATCAGTGTTCTGTCAGCTTTTACATAGGCCGACTTAAATCTGCATATTTGTGATATTCACCCTAGGGCGTTATTTAATTATCTTATTAAATGTATGCATCATCTTTCATGTTAAATTCTTACATTTGATTAATAATTTTTGTTATAATAGTAAAGAAACTATAGGCTGTTAACAATCAAATTAAATAATTTAAACTGCCAAAAATACAGCTGCAATAAATAATGCTATAAGATTGATGTTCTAAATAAAACATGCAATCATACTTTTAAACATAACCGCCAATAGGGGGCAGCAAGTGATCGTCTTTATAAGTGAGTCATTGAGTCGTTCATTCAAATGATTCATTCAAAACACTGAATCATTCAGTAACAAAACACCGTGCTGAGTGATGCTTTCTTTTGGAACTTTCGTCTGTAAATTCAAGGGTGAAATGGAACAAAAAAGGTTGTTTGGATCTAAAATGTAAGTAACTTAATATTAATTAGGCTACTTGTTTATTGAACTAGGCTACACCATTCATGCTACACAATTCACGATTGCAAAGTCGACTTGTGTTATTAACAATATCATAAATCATAAATATCAACAACTACAACAAGCTCAGTTTCACCCCAGTACGTTTCTTCTGTGAGTTTATATTGCTGCTCACTTGTTTTGATTTCTCCACGAATGTCTCTCACAAAGAGACAGGCAGCTCGAGCCTCAACGCGACTTTGTTACCAGAGGCAGAGACACACATCTATCGCTGTTTACATTAAATATAATAATAACAACAACAAAAAAAAATCTGAATAATTCTCACGTTTCTGGTTATTTATTATTTT
This sequence comes from Pseudorasbora parva, assembly GCF_024679245.1. NCBI lineage: Eukaryota > Metazoa > Chordata > Actinopteri > Cypriniformes > Gobionidae > Pseudorasbora > Pseudorasbora parva. The sequence continues at coordinate 13,661,982 of NC_090174.1, read as the reverse complement.
ATTTTTTTTGTCCCAGACAAAGAATGTCAAGCCCTTGGCTTACAGACAGCCGTGTATTCTCCTGTGACCAACAGTTTGTCTGTATGTGTACTCAGAGGCAGTGAGCAACGGGCTTTCAATATAATAATAAATAACTGCGTTAATGCGTGATAAAATAATTGTCTGCGTTAATTAATTAATGCGTTAACGCGATAATAACGCGTTAACTTGCCCAGCCCTAGTTGTAACATAACAAAATGTGGAAAAAGTGAAACGCTGTGAATCCTTTCCGGAAGCACTGTATTTGTTTCAATGTAAACAGTATGTCAAAAAATATAGTATGCATGTATTTTTGCTGTCATAAATATTATTATGTTTTTGGGAAGCCACACCAACTAAGCCTTGTCATGTAAAACCATCAAGTAAAAAATAAATATATTGTAATTACTTTCAAATAAGATTTTAAGTATATTTTAAATGTACTTTATATAAAAAATATGTTTAAAATGGAAAAAAAAAACCTAGTTTGATGCACACTCTTGCATTTTAATACATTTGTGAATAAATCAGGATTAAAAAAAACAGAACAATATATAGGACACAAAAGAGAGAGAAAGTCACATCATTGTTCCTTATGCCTTTTAAAGACATAGAGAGAGAGTCCTTGCTTATGATGGAGTATTTTGTTTGGTTCTTCGTGACATTTTTTTCATATTTTCAGACGGCTGTTGTGTTATTTTGCAAATGCAGCTGTGGAGAGCTTACAGGACAATCACACGGAGACCTTGACATCAGGCAGCTTGTTCCATCCACAGATGGAAACTGCCAAGTAAAGTGAACCCCTTATGTGTGGCTGTTACACACAGCTTAGACTAGCCTTTACCACTCAACAGTGTAGCTTAAGAAGGGAAACGCTACATACAATATTCACTCATAAAACAAAGGAAATGAATATTAGAGAGATGAAGAGGAGAGGACAGAGGAAAAAGCCCCAGACAGTCAGACTGCTCCGCCAACGTAATTGGTTGTGACTGCACTCCCCCATCTTTGACATGTAAATGGATCGAGCCGTTCCCTCCTTAACTACTGCGTCTAATGTTTCTTTAATGTAATGGAGTTTGATCTTAGGTGTCCTATGTCCAATATTTTTCTGTAACATCGGACTGAAGAGGTCTCTGGGGCCTATTGAATTCATGCACACACACACACACACACACACACTCTTATACACACAGACACGGGGAACTCAGTTTGAGGTTGTCTGAAACTACAGATCTATAGATGATCAGAGTTCATGGAGAAAACTGATACACTGCTGTACGTGATGGATTTGACGGCATATCTGGCATTGCACACATCTACACACACACACACACATTGTCCTGTCGCCCCCTTATACCATGACAACCGACCTCAGACATCTAAATCAATGAGGCATCTAGACTCGTCTTAGTCTTCATTTGTTAAGTGACTCTAACAGCATTGCAAAATTTCATTATAGTCATAGAGACTAATGAGTCAACGCGACAGGCATAAATAAAGTAAATTGCAATGGGTTGACATGTGCCTCAGGACACCTAATGAACTTATGACCAATAGCTTTTTACTCAACTGGTCAGACCAAATACCAGCTTTAAAGCTAATGGAGAGAGTTAGACAGGGTCTACATGATTCTCAGTCTTGAGGGCATATGAGACAAAAATGAACTGTCTGGATTGCAGAATTCAACGAATTCAAAAATGTTCAGTATGGTGAGTACAAATATTAATAGTTTAAATGTTCATGAAGGGAGTCCTGAATGCTGGGATGCAATACACATACGCTTAACGTGATTAACACAGATACAGCATGTTCCTAGAGAAGCATCCAACATTTTAATCAACCAGATTTGGCAAAAATCTCTTTCTTAATCAGTTTTGTTTTGTTTTCTAGTAAAATATGTACACATTTGAGAATTACACTATATTAAGAATTGATTTCAGAGAATAGATGTTGACTTTAATGTATTTTTCTAATCCCATTGGCATATAGTTGTTGTTGTTGTTTTCTTGCTTTAAACGTACAATAGTGATGGTATATATAAAAAAATATATTTGTAAAAGGATTAAGACAATTAAATAAAAGAATGTAATATAATATAACAAAGTCTTAATATCTTTATGGCAAATAGGATGATTACATTTGGGAAAACACAACAATATAATATAATATAATATAATATAATATAATATAATATAATATAATATAATATAATATAATATAATATAATATAATCCTTAATATCTTATACAGTTTATGGCAAATTATGTTTATTCACACTCTAAAAAAGGCTGGCCAATTTCTGGGTTTGTCCATTTCCAACCCAACTTGGGTTGTTTTCTAACCCAGCATTTTTTAAAGTTCATTCATTCATTCATTCATTCATTCATTCATTCATTCATTCATTCATTCATTCATTCATTCATTCATTCATTCATTCATTCAGGTTTGTCCATTTTCACCCCAACTTGGGTTGTTTTTAACCCAGCATTTTTTAAAGTTCGTTCATTCATTCATTCATTCATTCATTCATTCATTCATTCATTCATTCATTCATTCATTCATTCATTCATTCATTCATTCATTCAGGTTTGTCCATTTTCACCCCAACTTGGGTTGTTTTTAACCCAGCATTTTTAGAGTGTAGTTTAGTTTAGTATTTTGAAGTGTGATTGTTTGAGTCTTATAAGGGGCAATTGTGATTTGTGACAATGCACTTAACCTTAGAATGCTGTGTGTGTGTGTGTGTGTGTGTGTGTGTGTGTGGGGGGGGGGGTTACCAGGAATAAGTGTACAGGAAATTAAATTGAATAAAAGCAATAAAAGACAAATTATTACTCACTCAACTACTGATAGAGACAACAAAGGATAAGGATCAAGGAACACACTGTACTTGCGTTAATCAGATTGAGCTTCAAAGCACTCATACCTTCATTGTGGAAACCTGCTAGACATCCTATATATTGTTCTCAACAGTGTACTTCTTGATAATGGTGTTGTGGGGACACTACCCAAATTCCAGTGGCAAGCAGATAAGCACGCAATTCAATGTGATCCTGGACGATAAGTGCTTTGTAACTTTACCAGGATCTGCCCATCGTCATGAGTCATGAGTCCAGGACAACTGAGCAGTCCTTTTAAACTCACTGGGACAATGACTGCAACAGCTGGATGGAGGGATTTGGTCCCCACATAAATATCCAGCGATACAAAAACCTGTCACTGTCCCATGTGCAATTGCCGAAGCATCTTTCCATCGCAAACTTGCAATAGAGACACTTCCTCTCTTCAACTCTCCTGTGTTCATTCCTGACACAAATGGAAACAATTAATAGCAGGTGATAATGGTGACCTCCCTTCTATCCCACACTGAGTTCTCTCTGAGTCCCTCCCCTCCCGTCTGTGTGAGTCTGAATACGGAGCGCGACAGGATTAGCACCCTGTTAATGGTGCTTATCAGTGCATGTGAGTGCAAACAGCATGGCCATTTTGCGGGCTAATCTGCGGAGGGAAGGAACAAATCCATCCTGAACTCTCCGTAGTGCTGCCGCCAACACCCTGGCCTGCCTCTCAGCGCCCTCTCCTGCATTCCTCACACATCTTGATGGAGCTAAACGATCAAAACCAGTTGTATGCAATCCTGTAAAACATGCCTTTTGTTATCTGTCATCTTTTCGTTAGCGTGTTTAACATAAGAATCACTTTTATAATAGTAGTCATATTTCAGATGAGCATGCACTTCAGAATCAACTGATTCTTCATACATCACATTTTTTTATGAATCAAGCTAATATGGTGTACCAAATATGATATACAAGACTTTTGAAGAGCATTTACTTGTAATCTGTCATTATATAATTGCATTGTGTTACATGTTTTGCCTCCCACAATAAAATCACAGAACTTTGATCATAAAACTAAGCATTTAAATATACATTTAGTTAAATATATAGCAGACCGGGGATGATTGTTCGAGCATCAGTAACTCAGTGGTTGTTTATGCTAGATGTCTCAAATTTTGATACATGGTAGCTATATTTGTCTGCTACATTTATAACTAAATTGGACATGTACTACACCAATCATAGATTATGAGAGTTAATATTAAATACAAAGAGTTCTGTGGTGAGGTGAAACACTAGCTGGGGATAGATGTAACACTGAGAGGTCAACCGCACCATCTATTTTTGCATAAAGATCATTAAAGGACAAATAAAGTAACGTTTTGAATGTAAAAGATTTAAACTGACAAAAAAATAAGATTGGATATTTTTGCAATAACTTTAAATATAGTGCTTAACAATTGCTGCATGTTTGTGTGAGTGTGTGTATTCCTGTTACATTCAATCACTAGCTGTTTCCGTGATCCACCTATTTGATGTGAATTTTGATATAGTATTTTATAAAAATGCTGGATGGAAACATCAAGATGCACATAAATTCTAATAATATGCAAAAAAAAACATTTATCTGGTTAGACGACATGCGCATAAACTATAATGGAAACAGATTTACTGAATTAACCCCTCAATACGTACACACACACAAAAAATCATGACTTTGCCACAACAAAGGATACGATGGATATCTGGGCTCATTGGAATCATCATAGGGGTTGGTTGTAAAAAAATTTAATAAACTGTTACAGCTATCCCCCTTAGCTAACTGCACTGTAAAAAATTATATGTTCAATAAGTTGTGACAACACATGTTCTTACATTGTTTTAACTCATTAATATAAGTTAAGAAATGTTAAACTTGTTTTTATTAGTTATACAAGATGTAACTATTTTTTTAAAGTCAGTTTAACATAATTTAAGTTGAAATAACTTAAACATCCAACATTGTACTGCAAAAGGTCAAAATGTCCCTTTTTTTACATTTTGTTTTAGCATTTGGGTTTGAAGTTAGCATAAATACAAAGAGAAATAGCGTCTTCAGGTCAGGTAAGTTAAATAATTGTACATACAATTCAATGATTGCAAGGAAAAAAAATACTCATAGTTTCCTTAAAAATAAAAAAATTGCACTTTCTTACCTGAAAATCCATTTTTTGGTCTATCTACAAATTTGCTCATAGACACATGCAATTTCTCATGTGAACTCAAAAAGAAGATGGGCTGTATGATATTAATGACGTTTCTGACCTGTCAAACTTACAGTGTTACATCTGACCGACGTTACAAGCATCCCCGGTCACTCCTCAAAGTGCTGTATATATAAAACTATTTGACTTGACATATTATTGGGAGATATAGAGTGACAACTAATATTTTTATGCAGTTTATATTACTTTTATAAAGATCCTAGCCTAGAAATCTAGATGCACGGCAGCAAATCCAATCTGCTGCAAGTGTCGTCTAGCAACTCTCAATACACTTCTGAGCTGTAAACGCCAAACTCTGGTCGGGCCAATCACATCGTGTATAGAGTCGGTGGGCGGTGCTTAACATAATGACGGACGAGTTGTGCTTGCGTGCTTCTAGTAAACACAGAAACTGGCGAACGGCGGTCTTTCGAATCGGCTTTGACCACAACTCTGAAAGAGTTGGGCTTTTCTCTGAGAAAAGAACAAAGAGCGGCACTGAAGTCATTCTTAAGAAGGGAAGATGTGTTCTGAGTTTTGCTGACCAGATACGGCGAATGTTTAATCTGTCAACTAGCTCCGCTTCATTTTTGTTGCTCTGGTTGGTGTAGCGCTATCCTATCACGTGCAGAAGGAGTTTGAAAGACAACCGTTTATCCCGCCCCTCGGACTGAGCCCTGTCAATGGTGAGTTTCCAGACCAAACATCTTGATGTGGGTCTGGCTTGTCAGGCTATAAAGATCCCTTTGTAAACTACCAGTATTTTATCTAACTTTTTGGCCATATATAAATATCAGCGACTACACCAAATTTTATGCATGCACAGTTTGTACCTCTAACTAAACTTAAGGTGTTTCCATATTCTCTTATATTATGAGCCACAAAGCCTGATCTAACAAATATGATACTCAAACCTATAAAAAATAGAACCTCTAAAACACATGCTTTTTTTTCTATTCTGTCTAAAGGTTCCATTTCAAACCTGGTTTTATTTTTCAAATCATTTGTTGATTTAAAAATCATAATGCAAGAAAACAATGAGAAACTCAAGCATAATATAATTGGAAAAATCACGTAAAGCTGGTTGAAAAAGGAATTCTTAATAATTAAGCTAGTTACAATTAAGACAGATATCTTGAGCAACAGTTAAAATTGAAAAAAAAGTTGCTTTAGCCTTAATATGTGATCTCTTTGATTCCATGAGACAGATTCTAAAATTGTTACTCAACAGCAGTTCGCAGAGTTCAGAATTTGCTATGAGCGACCATAAATCTACAGTTAATGACGTTAACTTGAGTTTGTCTGAATAAGGACTTGCTGTTGAGATAAGATGAGCCAGTGACCAATACTAAAAAAGAGGAATGGATGAAACAAAATCATGTGTGAGGGACAGCTCATTCATTCTGGATAAGAAGGGAGGCAGGACAAACCCTTTGGAAAAACAAACTCCTGTTAGCTGTAAGTCTTTACACTGACAAGAGCTGCAGGCGTGTAAGCAAACGTATGGAATTGACGACGCATCGGATGTACAAGTGTTTTCTTTGTTTAAGGAGGAAAGGAGTAACAGAAAGAGAGCGGAAACAAACAGAGTCAATCAAAAGATTTGTGAGCTTCCTCAACACTGAAGCTGGCTGGTCTCACACAATGAAAAAACTTACTGTACATAAATCAAGATATTATGAATGAGAATGTACTTTGAATGTAAGTGTATTTTGTATTTTGTTCAAAGACAATTCATTTAATTGTTTTCTGGTCACATGACAACAAAATGGCTTCCTAGAAAATTATAACACCACTCTGATTTGCCCTAATTTGCTCTCTTGCTTTTTTAGGGTAAATGTTTTAATATATTATATTAGTAATATTATTATTATCATTATTATTATTTTGTATTATTATTATTATATTGTTGTTGACATTTGTGTTTGTATTTTAATTATTTTAATTGTATTTTTGATTAATTTCCTATTATCTGAATTTTAGTATGATACTAAGATAATCAGTGTTATTCACTTTACCTGTCAGTGTCAGTGTAATGTTATGCCTGATCATTGTGTATATATATATATATATATATATATATATACACAATGATCAGTAAAGTGATCAGGTAAAATCAGGTAAAGTGAATAACACTGATTATCTTGTCATCATAGCACCTTTTAGTGGGACCACGGAGCAATGGAAGAAGGTTGCCTGGTGTGGTGGATCACGTGGATGGCTGGGTACGGATGCATCACCTGTGGACCATAAGGCACCAGGATGTACTAGAGGAAGAAGGCAAGCCAGGGGAGGCAGTGTGATGCTTCTGCTAGGAAACCTTGGGTCCTGTCCATCCGTGTGTATGTTACTTTGTTACACATACCACCTTCCTAAACATTGTTGCAGACCCTGTACGCCCTTTCATGGAAACGATATTACCGGGTGTCTGTGTCCTCTTTCAGCAGGGAGATGTGCCCTGCCACAAAGCAAAAATGTTTCAGGAATGGTTTGAAGAGCACAACAGCGAGTTTAATGTTTTGACTTGGCTTCCAAAAAGCATCTGTGGGATGTGCTGAATAAACACGTCTGATTTATATATAGTTTTGTTTTAGTTCAGTTTTTTTATTTATCAATTCTTATTTGCATCATGATTTCCATAAAAATATTATGCACGAAAACTGTATATTATTATTATTCCAAGCTTTTGACACTGAACGTATTTTTTAGTTAGTGTGTTTGTACCTGAGTAGTTTTTGTTCATTTGAGAAATTGCTACTGTGAACTTTGAACTGTGCAGTATTGTGTCTCACAACATACTGTAGCCATCCAGCAAATGTACATAAGCTATAGTGTGCTTTGCTATCTACTAGAATTAAGAATGGTTGTATTTTTCCTAAGAATGGAGGTCAACTTGTGGGACTGCGTGTGTGCTGACTGAGAGATCTGGGTGTGAGTGGGAGCCGGGGCATTTTCTTTAGTCAGACATGACCATGAAACATTAGCCAGACCACCTAGAAACCAAGGAAAAGTGCAGTAAACTGTTTGACTGTCCTGCCTCCGCTCTTTCCCAAAACTATATTTAACTGTTCCCATAAAGAACGGCCCCGAAATGAATTTGGGAATTGCCTGCCCTTGAAGCAAACTGATGAAGAGGAAGTGCCATTTCACCTCTGAGTGGCTCAGACAGTGTTTATTGGCCTTTCATGTGGGTCTCGGGTCAGTTCTTCTGATCTGTATCTAAACTTCATCTAAGAAAAACAACAAGACTGATTTTAGATAAGCTTGAAGGCATTGCCAATGTGAAATGTAGGTTGTGTTGCATTTTGTTTTTGTTTTCCGCTGTTAAGGCGATATAGGCAATAAACAGAATGAAGCTCAGTAACCATTCCCTGCATTGTATGAAAAAAAGGAAATACAAGTAAATTGTGACTGAGGCATCACTCCCTAACATTTTGATAAACATTGTTCTACAGAACAAAGTAATATGGGATTGGAAGGACATTATGGTGAGTAAATAATTTAGATTTCAAATATCTTTGCTTTGCGCATATAAACAGTCTAAATCCAATAATGTAACATATCTAGTGAATGAGATTAAAGGTACACAAATGCTACAAATAAACAGTATGTGGAGCTCCATGGTTTTTCATAACATTATTATCTACATTTCTGCAATATTTACAGAAAAGCTTGATAGATTAAACAACTATAAGACCTCATAGAAAACATCCCAGATAATCCCAAGTGTGTTGACATGAAACATGATAATACCATGGAATTTTAAGAGTACAACATGGATAACCAAAATACTACGACATTACCGTTTAATTCCATTATTGTACCACCACTGAAATCTTGAAATGCATTTACTTTTATGCATTAACCAAAGTGACTTACAGTGCATTTAAACCATGTATTTTCATCAGTGAATTGCCACCTTGTAAAGTCATTGTTAAGTACAAGATTACATGCAGAATCATATTTTTAAAAATATATATGAGAGTAAACATGGAGAGCAGTTTTTCCATTTTTTTAAATATCAAAAATAATGAGCCTGCATGGCAAGAGTAATGTGACACTTGACTAATCTTGGAAACTAGCTTCTTTCATCCCTCAAAATGTACATTAAATGATTAATGATGAATGGGAAAAGTTTAGTAAATGATTGATTTGTATGGAAATCATGACTCTGGTTGGGTCAGTAAGTCAGTGGTTGGAATATGCAGCATGTGGTATTTCCCATTTGCTCTGTTTTGGTTGGTTTAATCCTTATGATGTCATTAGGATGTAAGAGGGCAGATGATGCTCATATATAAAGATTGGTCATAGCTCTAGACTAAGAAATCTGTATCTCAAATTCTTCAAAACAAACGCCTGTCGGCTCTGAATATGGATGTTAGGTACACACAAGTTCAAATTTCGGTTAAGGTTATTAATGAAAATGTGTAAAAAGTAGAATGTTGGCCATTAAAAATTCCAAGCCAGGCTGGTTCTGGACTGGGTTATAGCTGGTTTAGTGAAGTCGCTCTGAGCACTGAGGCAGGTTGGCGTTTTCTCTTTAATCTGAGCTGATTTATGATCAGTTCCTCTACAGCGCGCCTGGAGACAGTCTGGCGTCCTCTCCGCTTACAGCCCATCCACACGCACACGCGCATAAACACAGAAACACAAACACATACACACTCACAAACAAAGCCACACAAACCTATAGTCATAAATGAACTTGCTCACATACAGACACATGGGTTCACACACAGTAAAAATATATATAGTCATCTATTATGGTGAACCTCACAGCAAGGATAATCAGCAGACATTCATCTTCTGTGACTGTGTGCATGTGCATATCTTTGGCAATGACAGTGTATCCAGATTCATCATATCGATACCACCTTACACTTTTCAAAATGCTTATAAATCAAACAGGATGAGTTTTTTTAGAAAGTAAAAATGCAGAATGTTTCCTGTGATGGGTAGGCTGAGGGGCAGGGGCAGTATTAAGGGGATAGAAAATATGGTTTATACAGTATAAAAAACATTACGCCTATGGAATGTCCTCATATGTCACAAAAAAACGTGTGTGTGTGTGTGTGTGTGTGTGTGTGTGCGTGCGTGTGTGCGTGCGTGCGTTGCGTGCGTGCGTGCGTGCGTGCGTGTGTGTGTGCGTGTGCGTGTGCGTGTGCGTGTGCGTGTGCGTGTGCGTGTGCGTGTGTTTGAACAAATAACTGGACACAGGAAGTTCCATGCCTCCTAATACGCAAACAACCTCTGGAATCTGTTACCAGCTTTAACTCTTTCCACTCTATGGAAATTACGAGGTATTGAATTATGCACCATTTATATAGATAAACAAAAACAGTTATGTCTGGACCCATACTACACTGTAAAAAAATATTTCGAAAAAAAGTTCCACTCATATGGGTCATATTTCATTAATTAAAATATTGTTGATAGGGGCGAAACTTTAGTAAACAACATGAGAAATGACCTATATAGTATATGCCTATTGGTTGGAGGACATGTTGTCTGTGGCATATACCATTGTATTTAGAAAGTAAGGTATAAAACATGGTATGAATATGGTTTTAATAAATAAAATGTCTTAAATCTAATGATTCTGATTCATTTACTTGATTCATTTCTTATTAATCAGTTATTGCAAATTTAAAACTCTTCACCATTCTTTCACCATGTATGAATGACATTTTCATTCTCAACTATTTAACTGTGTTTGTCAAACCAGATAACAACACTGTAAAAAAGAATAATTCAAAAATAAGTTACCTGGTTGCCTTAAAATTTTGAGTTAATTTAAATAAAAAATTTGAGTTAATACAATGACATTTTTTTAGAATCAACCACCTTTATTCAAAAAATATTAAAATATTTTGTAAGCATGTTGGGTAATTGTGTGTGTTTTATTTGTAAAGACGCAGTGAAACATGCCAAATTGTGCCATTTTTATGATTTATATTTTTAGTATGTGGTTCAGATACAATACAATTTTGAGTTTATATTTATTAAACCAATTTCCTTCATTGTATCAACTAAAATTTTTAATTTTGCCCCCCCCCCCCCCCCCCAACACACACACACATACACACATGGCATTTGAATGAATTATGCATTTACATGTTTACATTTAGTAAAAATAAAAAATAAAACAATGGTGAAACTATGGTACTTAGGGGTGCAAAGAATTATGGGATCTAGGAAGTCTTTCCTTGTTTTAATGTATATCATAGCAGCTTATAAACACCCACCACTGCATAAACATACTGTACTTAAGTGTGTTTATATCACTGTGAACTTGTGTTTCTGTCTGTATGTGCATGAATGGCCCGGCAGGTTCATCCGTCTCCTGCAGAGCTCACTGTCAAAGCCAGGGACCATTATCTCCTCAACTTTGTGTAAACTCAAGATACCACAGTGCCCCAGACTCATCCTTTTATAAACACACCTCATATATAGCACACACACTCATGACTCACACATTACAGCTGCCACATGCATCAAACGTCTACAATAAGGGCAGTTTATTAGCATATTCATATTCATGCTCTCACATAAGAAGCTCATGTCAATTCAAAATAATGGGTCACATGGCCCATCTATATATACATATACCATTTTATCTTATACAAGGCATTTGTATAAATGATGCATTTACATGTTTACATTTAGTCAGTCAAAATTGATTAAAACAATCTTCCATCATAACAGACATACAAATAAACAAATCCAAACAAGTTGTCCATTATTCATTAGCAGTAGTATGGAGCTCTTATGTCTTTATTGGCATACAAATATCACAGAGCGCTGAACTTGTGCTTTGATAGACAGAATCCTCATCTAAATCCTTGTTAAACATAGAAATATAATGGGCATGGGAGTGATGGGAATAACTAATAGGGTTTGACCTAGTATAGCCCTTCTGTGTTTGTCCTCTGTCATATGTTTTCTGTTCTCAGGACCACTGTCCCATCTGAGCAAAGCCTGTGGGATTCAGTGTCGACCCCTGGCACCAAGAAACAGCAAAAGGACTGGTCATATTTTTTATAATTTTTTTGTAGTTTTTAGATTATCTCTATAGTGCGCCAAAAATTCAGCCTATAGTTCAGCGAAAAAAAATGTAAAGAACAAAATATTGCCAACAGTTTTTGGACGCCTGCCTTTAAAGTAAACTTTAATTGCATCCCATTATTAATCCATAGAGTTTAATATGGAGATGACCTTTGCAGCTATAACAGCTTTAACTCTTCTGGGAAGGCTTTCCACAAGGTTTAGGAGTGTTGATGAGAATTTTAACTATTATTCTAGAAGCTATTATTAACTATTATTCTATTCCTTTTGCGAGGTCAGGCACTGATGTTGGACGAGAAGTCTTGACTCGCAGGCTCCGCTCTAATTCATCCCAAAAGTGTTCTATCGGGTTGAGGTCAGGACTCTGGGCAGGCCCGTCAAGTTCCTCTACACTGAACTCGCTCATCCATGTCTTTATGGACCTTGCTTTGTGCACTGGTGTGCAGTCATGTTGGAACAGGAAGAGGCCATCCCCAAAATGTTCCCACAAAGTTGGGCGCATGAAATTGTCCAAAATGTCTCGGTATGCTGTTAATTCTTTCCCCGCCAAACACAGAATTTTCAGTTTTTTGTAAAAAAAACACTTTCCAGCCAAACAAAGAATTTTCTGTGTTTCTGTGTTTTCACAGTTTAGCTTTAGGGGGGCACTATTTCACATCTTCTGAAAGAGTACAGAATCTCCTGATCAAAACACAGGAAAGACACACACACACACACACACACACACACACACACACACACAAAACAAGCGATCATATGTAAGCATGTGCATATGAAAAATAATATGATCATCAACATTAAACAGCATATACATCAAAACTAGTTGCTACATTAAATAAAACAGGAATGCATGAAGCTATAATAAAACTGACAAAAAAGAAGTTTAAAAGCAGAGGATCTGCTCTTTTTATATAGTACATGCTTAGATATTCATACAACTAAATATAAAAAAAAAAAAAAAATTATACTGGCAGGGAAAGAGTTCCCTTTCAGTGGAACTAAGGGGCCACGCCCAACCCCTGAAAAACAACCCCACACCATAATCCCCCCTCCACTAATCTTTACACTCAGCACAATGCAATCAGGCAAGTAATGTTCTCCTGGAAACGGCCAAACCCAGACTCGTCAATCAGATTGCCAGAAAGAGAAGTGTAATTTGTCACTCCAGAGAACACGTCTCCACAGCTCAAGTCCAGTGGCAGTGTGCTCCACTGCATCCGACGATTTGCATTGCACTTGGTGATGTAAGGCTTGGATGCAGCTGGTTGGCCATGGAAACCCATTCCATGAAGTTCTCTAGTATGCACTGCTCTTGAGCTAATCTGAAGGCCACACGAAGTTTACTGGTGTGTAGCCTTTGACTTTGCAGAAAGTTGCCAACTTCTGTACATGTGTGCCTTAGTATGCGCTGACCCCTCTCTGTGATTTTATGTGGTCTACCACTTCGTGGCTAAGTTTCTGTTGTTCCTAGTTGCTTCTCCTTTGTTATAATACCACTAATAGTTGATTGTGGAATATTTAGTAGTGAGGAAATTTCACAATGGACTTATTGGACAGATGCCAACCTATCCCAGTTCCACACTTGAAATCATTGAGCCCCTGAGAGTGACTTGTAGAATGTTTGTAGAAGTAGTTTGCATGCCTAGGTGCTTGATTTGAAACACTTTTGGTAGTTCAAGTCTGCTCAGGTCCACTGATTATTACAGATATTACTTAATTTTAATAGTAAATGCTTTAGAAGTATTTTTCATTTTTCATGTTGACTACAGTAGTTAACTGATGTTTGTTTACAAATGGAACCTTATTGTAAAGTGAATAATAAAACATAATTAAAAGAAAATTAAGAAGTATAGATCTACTCATTTATCTCAAGGATGCCTTCCGGCATGTCTGGGTCTAAAGCAATCCCCTATTGGCTATAGAGGCTGGGCCATTTCTTGCACAGAGTAAGGCCAAGCCGAAGGGTGTTCAATTGTAAAGACTGGAGGTGACACCACACTACCTGCAGAAAAAAACCTGTCAGAAAAAGAGAGCAACTATAGCCACAGTCTCTGTGGACAGGCTTTAGTACTGTCAATGGAAATACATTGAGAAAGTGAATCAATGCATATAAGCAGTGAGAGACAACACAAAAACCACAACATAATCTGTATGTTGTTTTTGTTTTTAAGTAACTTTGTCACAATTCTTTAGCAGAGATAAAAAAAAGAGAATCAAATGAGACAAATTATCTGTTGCAAAGAACGTGGTTGGTTGCTTGTGGAACAGAGTTCAGCTAAAGGGCTGTGCAGGTAAATCTCACTCCCAGTGATGTCATGCCAGTGACTCTGGTTCAAATCCCCTCAGGGTGCTGTGAGAAGGCCAGTCACATTAATGCCATGACCAGAATGGGACTGTAGTTTAGGGGGGTGAGTGTAATGGAGGCCAGCAAAGAGCTGTGTAAACCTCACTCCCCTTACCTCAAGAGTTGCACTAGCAACTTAGGTTAGAGGCGACGGTCTTTAGCATCCTTGTTAAAACAGCCACATCCCATGCCTGAAACACTGGTCTGAATCCCACTCGGAGCGATGTGAGCAGGACCAGTCTCATTGGTGCCATTACCCGGGTGGGAGTGATGTTTAGAGGGTGAGTATAACAGAGGCCAGATAGTAAATAGCTGTACAAGTAAACCTCACTCCCCTAGCCTCAAGAGGTGCATTAGGAGTGAATGAGGTTAGAGGCTATGGTGTTTAGCATCCTTGTTAGCACACCCACTATCTCATCCCAGTAACACCGGTTTGAATCCCGCTCAGAGCGGTGTGAGTAGGATCAGTCACACATGATTGCTGTTGCAAGGTCTAAAAAGCTATCAAATTCATAGGTCAGTTAACGTGGTCATTATGAGAATCTCAAGAGAAAAGTTTACGTTCATACTAAAATCTCTCAATTAAATAAGTAATTTGGTATTATAGGAAATCTGAACATTATTGAGATCTTTTCGGAGTCACAAGTTAGATCATGAGAGGCTTTTCTCAGGAAAAATATCAGAGAAGCAGGAGATCTAAGAAAAAGTCTTTCTGGAGATTAATTGAGATATAAAAGAGGCATAATTTGTTATTTTTCCGTGCTATGGGGAGTCACGACATTTTAACTCTGAGTCAGTCAGCATAATTAAACAGTAAAATGTCAGTGCACTTATACAGTGAGAGCACGGCCCGTATGTTAAAACAAAAAAGGCTTTTGTGTTGCCACAGTCTCAGAGTAAGGTCAAAATGAGAAGCCACAACACTAAGAGGAAATGTACAGTCATGACTCAGTGCTTCAAAGAATAAGCCTCATGTCACACTACAATTTCCTGTATGTGATTGTGCTTGGAATCACTTTCATGTGAAAGAAAATATGGATTAAAAAGATGAAGGATTATAACGGCTCCACTAAATGAGCTGTAAACAATGAAAACTATCAAAAATACAGTGGCTAATTGTTTGAACACTTATGGATTGTGTTCAAAAATGTTTCCAGTGTTATTATGTTAAAATAACACTGGGCGTAAAATAACACATTTGGGCGGCAGTGGCTCAGTGGTTCATGTAGATTGTCTACAAACCGGAAGGTTGGTGGTTCAATCCCCGGTTCCACCTGACCAAGTGTCAAGGTGTCCATGAGCAAGACACCTAACCCCAGCTGCTCCCGATGAGCTGGATGGCGCCTTACATGGCTGACACCGCCGTCGGTGTATGACTGGGTGAATGCGAGGCAAGATGTAAAGCGCTTTGGATGGCCATAGGGTCTGTTAAAAGCGCTATATAAATGCAGTCCATTTGCCATTATGGTCTCTTTAGTCAATTAAATATGAAATATTAATGCAAAATAATTCTTTGTTATTTTTGTTTTTTATTTTTTTATTTTACATATCGCAATAATATTAACACATCTTTATGCATATACATGTGTGCAAAATTCATTGACGCCACTTTATTATAAATTCCAGTGCAGTTTAGGACAGTGTGGTTTGGCTAGCACAAACAGCATGAAACCGATTCTGAAAATATAGTAGCTGAAGACAATAAAGTATTTCTTTCTCTTTCTTTTTTCATTCTAGTACATGTCTCCAGTGGGACACACACTACAGACAACAAGAATTCACTCTGGTCTAGAGAGTGACTGATGTTTTGCCCGCCAGAGGATGAGAGAGACGTTTGTGTCTTCAAACCTTACACCAGCATGCTCATAAAACTGAATGACCTTGTAAAAAATCATGGTCAATTTGAGGAACACACAATATTCATTCATATACAAGAGTCTCCCAAAGACACATGAGGCATTAAATCTTAAAATATGAGTCATAAAAGAGATGTGAATATAAACTACACATAAGAGATCTACAGTCTCAAATCTGATCACTAATCACATCAAAGCCAAGGAAACAGATGTAGCTCTTTCATCGCTCTAAAGTTCTGTTTTTGTGGAAATAAATTAAGCAATGTGTTTATTTATTTTATGTAAATGCGTGTGTTGTGATGTTCATCTTCTGTCTTTCACTGTTCTTAAGTCAAGTATTGAGGTCTGCGTACAACCTTTAAAACTATATACCAGGTATTTTTGCTTTGTAACTGCTTCAACAACATAAACAACATAGTTAGCATATTAAAAAATAGATTAGTCCATTTAACAAATTAAGTGTCTTTTAAAATTAGCCTATATAAAAGCTAGCAAAAATGATATGCTTAAATTATAATTTGATGGTCCCTTTTGAACATTCTGTTGACTATAAGTAACTTGGTCAACTAACTCTCATTACAGTATTAGTAGATGGTCTGCTTAATATCATGCTAACTTTTTATTGAGATGCTCCCCAACAGATATTCTACGGACTACACTGTAAAAAAAATTGGTTGGTTTTTGTTGGTTTAACTTAATAACGTAAGTAACCTGGTTGCCTTAAAATTGTGAGTTTCTTGAAATTAAAACTTTGAGTTGATACAATGAAGGAAATTTGTTTAATAAATAGAAACTCGAAATATTATTGTATCTGAACCACATAAAAAAATTGATAAATCATGCAAACAGCACTATTTGGCATGTTTCACTGCATCATCAGAAATAAAACACACACGATTACCCAATATGCTAACAAAATCTTTTAATAATATTTTAATAAAGGTTGTCGAATCTCAAAAAATGTTCATTGTATTAACTCAAAATTTTAATTTCAATGAACTCAAAATTTTAAGGCAACCAGGTAGCTTTTTTTCTAAATCATTTTTTACAGTGTGTTAGTAGCTTTGCAACTGCATGTCAACTTATTCTAACCCTAATCTAACCAGTCTACTAGATGTAACATTACTTATAGTCAACATAATATGTTAAAGGGACCTTCCAAATAAAGTGAAACCAATAATGCTAATTGAAATCCGCTGAACAAGAAACCTGTATTGACTGAATAAGGCATTTTGCATTCAGTGGAAAAAATCTATCAGAATTTGGGAAGATTAACATATTTAGATATACGTTTAGCATATGCTAATCGGCTAATTTGTTATAGAACATAAATAGAAACATTTATAGTTACACTTTATTTGGTAATACTATTTTACAGTGTCCCTGTTATGTCACATGTACTTACCATAATGGGTTAGGGTTAGGGTTAGGGTTAGCACAGTAATTGCACAGTAATAACATTACTGTGCAATTAACAGTAAATTATCCATAATTACATGCAATTTACCCTAAACCAAACCTTAATCCTACCCTAACTGTAACGGATTCACAGAGGCAGGATTCAAAAGCAAGTAATTAGTTTATTTGACGGATAGTGTCACAGAAGTCAAAACTCAGAACACTGAAGAAGTCCGGATAAGACAGAGCAGTGAGAGAGGCTCTGTTGGCGACACGGGCAGGCTGTGAGCAGCTGTGACTCGGGAGGTCGGTACAGGTAATCCGGGAAGGGATCCAGCGTTTCACGGAAGGGGGAAACGACAACCAAACACGGAGACACAAGGGGAAACATCCAACAACGCTCTGACAAAGACAAGAGAGAAACAGAGAGACTAAATAGGGTGAAGGTGATGAGTTGCAGCTGGTGCAGGTGATCAGCCACAGGTGTGTGATGAGCCAATCCCAGGCTCCGCCCTCACCTACATTCAACACGCACCCAAGAGTGAGACAGGGAATCCATGAACCGTGACAGTACCCCTCCCCTAGGAGCGTCCCCTGACGCTCCCAGCCGACCTTACCTGTTGATTGTAATCATCAATAAGGGAGTGATCCAGAATGTCCCTAGCAGGAACCCAACTTCTCTCCTCCGGACCGTAACCTTCCCAGTCCACCAAGTACTGGAAACCGCGTCCCCTCCGTCTAGAATCCAGAATGCGATTAACCGAATATGTTGGTTCCCCATCTACGAGTCGCGGCGGTGGGGGAACCGGGACTGGCGGATTAAGGTGGGAGTGAAAAACAGGCTTGATTTTGGATACATGGAAGGCGGGATGAATCCTCCTGTACGCCGGAGGGAGTTTGAGGCGGACTGTCACCGGACTAATGATCTTGGTGACAGTGAACGGGCCGATAAATTTGGGAGCAAGTTTATTAGATACGGAGCGGAGAGGAATGTTCTTGGTTGAAAGCCACACTTTTTGACCCACGACGTAAACGGGAGGCTTAGACCGGTGGCGATCGGCTTTAGCCTTGGTGCGCGCTCCCACCTGGAGCAGAGTCTCACGGGCTCTGGTCCATGTGCGATGACACCTCTGGATAAAGGCGTGAACAGAGGGGACCGCGACCTCGGAATCCAGACTAGGAAAAATAGGTGGCTGGTAACCTACACTACACTCAAATGGCGAAAGGCCCGTAGATGACACTGGTAACGAGTTATGAGCGTACTCAACCATAGAGAGTTGTTGGCTCCAGGATGAAGGATTCTTGGATACCAAACATCGCAACACTCTTTCCAGATCCTGATTGGCTCTCTCAGTCTGACCGTTGCTTTGGGGGTGATAACCCGAAGACAGACTAACCGTGGCTCCTAGTAATTTACAAAACTCCTGCCAAAATTTGGACACGAATTGGGAACCTCTGTCAGAGACCACGTCCATCGGGAGGCCATGTAACCGAAAGACGTGGTCTACTACAGATACCGCTGTCTCCTTGGCTGAGGGTAATTTGTGCAAGGGAATGAAATGTGCTGCCTTCGAGAATCGGTCCACGACGGTCAAAACGACCGTCTTGCCCTGGGAGGGCGGGAGAACGCTAACAAAATCTAGAGCGATGTGGGACCAGGGTCTCGAAGGAACAGACAACGGCTGAAGTAACCCATGAGGAGGTTGGTTAGATGTCTTACCAACCGCACAGACCGAGCAAGCCAAAACAAAACTGTGAATGTCGCGAGCCATAAGTGGCCACCAAAATCGTTGCTTTATTAAACTGCTAGTGCGGTTTACCCCTGGATGACAAGCAATGTTGGAGCAGTGACCCCATTTGAGGACCTCGGATCTTAACCCCTCCGGAACGAACAAACGACTCGGTGGGCCGCCGGGCGGGGGCGTTACCCCTTCTAAGGCCACTTTGACCTTCGATTCGATCTCCCATGTGAGTGTAGAGATAACTATCTTCTCTGGCAAAATACACTCGGGAGTAACCGGGCGTTCGGAAGCATCAAAAATACGAGATAAAGAGTCGGGTTTGATGTTTTTAGACCCGGGGCGGTACGAGAGAACAAAGTCAAAACGTCCGAAAAAAAGTGCCCACCGAGCCTGCCTGGAGTTGAGTCTTTTAGCAGATCTAATATATTCAAGGTTCTTATGATCCGTCCATACAATAAAAGGTACCCCCGACCCTTCAAGCCAATGACGCCACTCCTCCAACGCTAACTTGACGGCCAACAACTCTCTGTTACCAATGTCATAATTGCGTTCGGCAGGAGAAAGACGATGGGACAAAAACGCGCACGGGTGCATCTTGTCATCTGAGGGAGAGCGCTGTGAAAGAACCGCTCCTACCCCCACCTCTGACGCGTCGACCTCTACCACGAACTGACGTGTTGAATCAGGGGCGACTAAGATGGGAGCCGAAACAAAGCGGCTTTTAAGTTTGGCGAATACAGCCTCGGCTGTATCGGACCACCTGAACGTCGTTCGGGGAGAGGTCAAGGCAGTCAGAGGTGCGGCTAGTTGGCTGAAATTGTGAATAAAACGCCGATAGAAATTGGCGAACCCCAGAAACCTCTGTAGGGCCTTACGGGAATCTGGACTTGGCCAATCCATCACAGCCTTAACCTTGTCGGGATCCATGCGCATTCCCTCCGATGACACGATGTACCCTAAAAAAGGAACAGACTGTGCATGAAAAGCGCATTTCTCCGCCTTGACAAAAAGCCCATTCTCTAGCAACCTCTGAAGCACTTGTCTGACGTGTCGAACATGTTCCTGGAGAGACGAAGAAAAAATCAAAATGTCATCCAGGTAGACATATATGAATTGGTCGACCATGTCTCTCAACACATCATTGACGAGTGCCTGGAAAACCGCTGGGGAGTTGGAAAGGCCGAAAGGCATGACCAAATATTCAAAATGCCCCCTGGGGGTGTTAAATACGGTTTTCCATTCATCCCCCTCCCTGATGCGAACCAAATGATAAGCGTTACGTAAGTCCAACTTCGTGAAGACGGATGCTCCCTGTAACCTCTCGAAAGCTGAAGACATCAACGGCAAAGGATAGGTATTCTTTACCGTGATGTTATTCAGCCCTCGGTAATCAATGCAAGGTCGCAGAGAACCATCCTTCTTCCCCACGAAGAAGAACCCCGCCCCCGCTGGAGAAGAGGAAGGGCGGATGAATTTGGAGGCTAGAGAATCAGAAATATATTTCTCCATGGCCTCCCTCTCTGGAATAGAAAGAGAGTATAGTTTGCCCTTAGGCGGAGACTTACCTGGGAGTAAATCTATAGCACAGTCATAGGGACGATGCGGAGGAAGAGAAGCAGCTCGGGACTTACTGAACACTTCCTTCAGGTCGAGGTACTCCGGAGGCACGTTAGACAGATTCACCGTCTCACTCTGAAAAACAGAACGAGACACAGACGAACAAGCAGACACCAAACAAGACTCATAACATTTATCACTCCACGCAGACACAGAGTTTTGTCCCCAGTCAACCCTTGGATTGTGTAACTCCAGCCAAGGGTGACCGAGGACAATGAGAGCCAAAGGGGAGTCCAGGATGAAAAATGAAATGCGTTCAGTGTGGTTGCCGGAAGTGATCAGTGTGAGTGGTTCAGTGGTGAATGAAATGTCAGGGAGAACTTGTCCGTTAAGTGCGTTGACAGAAATGGTGTTCTTGAGTGCAATGGTGGTTATGTTGAGTTTATGAACCAGGGCAGAGTCAATGAAGTTACCTTCCGCTCCCGAGTCGAGAAGGGCAAGGCTGGAATAATCCTGAGCTGCCCACAGCAATCTCACCGGGAGGAGAGTGGAGGATGAGGTCTTTTCCACGGATATCCTGCCCGACAGTAGCCTTCTTTTTACCGCCGGGCGTGGTCTTTTACCGGGCAGTAGTCTAGCAGGTGTCCGTTCCCGCCGCAGTACAGGCAAAGACCACGGGATCTCCGTCTCGCCTTCTCCTCCCGGGAGAGCCGAGCTCGACCCACCTGCATGGGCTCCGGGTCGAAGGTGTGGCTGACCGCATCCGTAGTGCTGGCCTGAGGGCATTCGACGCTCCCAAGCTGAGGCTCCATCCTGGACCTCAGCCGACTCAGACGAGCGTCCACCCTCAACGCAATATCGATGAGACCGTCAATCTTCTCCGGAAGGTCGATGGTAAAGATCTCCTTCTGGATGCGGTCAGCCAGCCCATGCAGGAACATGTCCCACTGTGCCTCCTCGTTCCACTTGCACTCGGCGGCCAGGGTGCGGAACTCGATGGAATAATCCGAGACCGAGCGGTTACCTTGACGGATTCACAGAGGCAGGATTCAAAAGCAAGTAATTAGTTTATTTGACGGATAGTGTCACAGAAGTCAAAACTCAGAACACTGAAGAAGTCCGGATAAGACAGAGCAGTGAGAGAGGCTCTGTTGGCGACACGGGCAGGCTGTGAGCAGCTGTGACTCGGGAGGTCGGTACAGGTAATCCGGGAAGGGATCCAGCGTTTCACGGAAGGGGGAAACGACAACCAAACACGGAGACACAAGGGGAAACATCCAACAACGCTCTGACAAAGACAAGAGAGAAACAGAGAGACTAAATAGGGTGAAGGTGATGAGTTGCAGCTGGTGCAGGTGATCAGCCACAGGTGTGTGATGAGCCAATCCCAGGCTCCGCCCTCACCTACATTCAACACGCACCCAAGAGTGAGACAGGGAATCCATGAACCGTGACACTAACTCCTTGTGAGTACCTGTAATTCATATTACTCAGTACTTGAATATATAACACTGTAACAATAAATACATTGCAACCCTTTATTTTAAGGTGTCCTTGTTACAGTATAATTATGCATTTAAGTACTGAGTAATATGAATTGTTCGGGTTTGTTAGGATTATCAGGGTCTTTGTGTTAGGTTAGGATAGGTTTGTGTTAGGATTATTAGAATAGGGTTTTGCATGTAATTATTCATCATATATAGTAAGTATAGTAATTATATGCTATAGGTGAAACAATCAAATTGTATAATAAAGTCCCTTATGAAAGGAAAATATATTTACCAATATATTACTTCAAAATATATTATAATATATTGTTAATAGATGGAATAATATATTGATGGTATTATACAATATATTATATATTCCTGTAATATACTGCAAAATATACAAATGATTGCCGCTTTCATATATTGCAATATATTGGTGAATATAAATATTAAATCCCATATATGTGAATATATTGCCTGATATATTACATGATATTTTCCAATATACTGCAATATTTTTTTGTTTCGTAAGGGGTGTCACATAATTTATCTGTTATAACACACCATTTTAAATGAGAAGATAAACATGTCCCTGAAGTTTTTCAGGATGTATAACTTTTTAGGTCAGTAAATGCAAGTCTTTTGAACATATTGTAAAGTGCATTCGATGGAAAATACTACATTCACCATTTTATTTAGAATTGGGTTTTGACAATTTTGTTGAATAATTGGAAACTAACAGGAACATGTTACTTAAAAATAAAGGCAATATTTACAAATCTAAAAAAATGAATGTGTCCACAAATCCCTTATTAACAAATACTACACACAAAAAAGACGTTGATACTCAAATGTTACAGATCACTATTTTCCAGAGATGCAACATTAGAGATCAGAGAAATGTATATATAAGGTAAGGTCATCTTACCCCATTTTTCCTCTTTTTGTGTACCTAACACAACAAGCAAAGGCCAGTTTCCCTGGAATTGCATATTTATCCAAGGCTATTTTAAACCACAACATACTGATTAAAGATGGTTCATCTCACATGCTCCATGAAGGGGGAAGGGCAGACACTCCGGTTTCCTGATCTGAGATTGGCCTGTTAGGTGCCCAAGGTCATGAGCAGTTCAGACAGAGACCTTTCCACAACTTTATGACTATGCTTATAGGAGATCAGACAAATGCTTCCTTTCACAGCAATATGGGATGATAGAGACTGGGAGATGCAGGAAGAGATGGAGAGAGGGAGCTAGCATAAGTGCCTGTCTGTAACCGGAGCCAGGTCCAAGCAATTATCTCCGATAATTAGATCACAAGCCCAAAACAGAGCCAGTCACAAACACACACACACACACACACACACACACACACACACACACACACACACACACACACACACACACACACACACACACACACACACACACACACACACACACACACACACACACACACACACACACCCGCACAGACCCCTGGCTGCTGTACAACAACACAAGGACCTCTAATTCACTCAACCAAGGGACACTCAAACATAAGGCCCAATTAGGAGGCCGAGCAGGGCACCAAAACAGCTGGCCTTGGGTTCCGGAATGTACCCACTTTAGCCCATCCAATACTTCCATAATAAAGCTGACCTCGGCCGAATCTAATGTGTGTGTGCATTTTGGGACAGCCACTCTATAGTCAAGCCAGGAGCACAGGAAACAGTATTAGACAGAGTCTGTATTGGAACTGGAAATAATTGTCCTCTCCAAAAGACCAAATAACACAAGAGATCTCTGAATGCAAACATGTCTGTCTCCAGCTCTCACAGAAACAGTTGAGTGGAGCATTCGTTTGATAGAGCTGATTCACTGCCTGATGGGTCGATGGAATCGGGCAAACAAGGTAAAGCGGATGTCTGGAAGCACAAACAATGCTCACTTTTTAATATGTTTAAACTTTTTGCAGGTTCAGAGCTCAGTCCTCTGTAACCCTAAAAAAAATGCATGAGTTACATTGATTTAACTACAAATAAATTGTTGTCTGCTATGGCACACAGTGGCTTGTTATGCATTATCGTTTAACATGACACTACTGTATGAGAAAGGGAACCAATATGCAATCAATTATTACATTTACTATAACAACCATAACAATGAACAAGACTCTTACAATAAATCCCTCATATCGGTCCTATACTGGGATAGGGTCCCACAACCCTACAAGTACAAACAATTTGGAAAATGAATGAATGGATGTCTTCTGTCACAAATTATACGTACATTGTAAAAAATATTGTTGGTTTAACTTAAAAAAGCAAGGAACCTGGTTGCCTTAAAAAAAGAATTTTGTTGAGTTGATACAAAGAAGGAAATTGGTTTAATATATATAAACTCAAAATTAATTGCATCAGAACCACATAAAAAATGTGATAAATCATATAAATAGCATAAATAAATTGCATAATTTGGCATGTTTCACTGCATCATCACAAATAAAACACACAATTACCCAATATGCTTACAAAATCTTTTAATAATATTTGAATAAAGATTTTTGATTCCCCAAAATGTTCATTGTATTAACTCAAGTTTTTAATTTCAATGAACTCAACATTTTAAGGCAACCAGGTAACTTATTTTGAAAAAAAATGTTTACAGTGTATACAAAATGTAATGTTTCATTAGTTTCGATATTCCACTTTAGACATTCTATAGTCAACACTACAAGTAACTTTGCAACTACATGTCAACTAATTATCATTAGTATTATTAGACTCTTACCTATTTGACCAATTTGCAATGACACTCAAAAAGTGAGAGAGTAAATGCTAACATTAAGTGTTATGCGCTTAATTTAATGATTTGTTGTTGTTGATGTTGTTTTGTGTGCAATATTAATGTTAATTAGGTGATTTAGTAGTGTTTAATATTTTGTTATGCATTCGAAGAGTTAGTAAAGTTTCTGTTATGTTGTTTTTTTGGAGGGCTACCATCATAAAAATTCTCCTTTTTGTATTAGTCTTCCAGTCATAAAAGTTTCTAGTTTTGGCGCTGGTGCCAGGCTTTACCATTTGAGCATTGTGCTAATTTGCTTTTTATAAAATATAATAGCGATATAGAAAAGTGCGGAGCAGTAAGCAACAAAATCCGGACAGTAGATAAGCAGAAAGCTGTATATATATTTCTGCAGGTCATTCAACAAGTGCTATGCTAATGCTATCAAAGAGCATTTTACCAATTAATGTAGCATTTATGGAATTAGCTAGTTAAAGCTAGCCAAGTTTCTAAGTGATTGTTTTTTTTTTTTTTACGGATTACATCAATTTCTTTGAGTTTTGCCAATATATTCAGGTTTACAGTGTACTTGCAAAGTTGCATATCAGTAGAATGTATATTGGACCATCAAAATAGTGTTAGTAGATATTAAGCAGACAGTCTACTAATACTCTGATGACTTGTAGTTGACACGCATTTGCACATTTACTTGTTAGAATGTTTAAAATGGACTATTATAATAAATTGAAACCTTTTATTGTAACAGTATTCATTCAGGCACAACATAATACAGGCCAGCCATCTTTCAGTTTTTATTTTTTATTTTTTAGAAATGTCTGAACTGATAGTTCATGCATCCTAAAAACAGTGTTTTCTTTTCATTTTATAAGTTGAGACCTATCAAACTGGAGAGCCAAAAATACATGTAGCTTTATACATTCTGAAGGCTTCTGAAAAGCCTCTCTTTATTCATCTGGTAGAGTTCAGATAATTCCTGTTTTCACAGATCAGCTTGAAGAGACAGGAAAGAGTGAGGAGTGAAGAAATGCAGAGGAGAAGATGTGTTTAACTGCTCCCTGGGCCTTTCTACCCGATTTTTTCTGCTTGTAATGCTTCAGACAGACATGAGATTTGGCTGTGTGTCCTTCCACATGCTCTCAAAATCAGTAAGACGGCTAGACATGCTGCTAAATTTTAAGGGGGGTTGGATGCACTTTTTAACAATTGAAAATGTGGACTCATCACAAGGACTCATCCAATCAAATGGCCCGGCGGGAGTCTGCTGGGTCACTGACACAAGCAACAGCCCATACTTGTGACCTTTACAACAAAAGATGTATCAGGCATTGTGTTGTGAGGCCTGCCATCTGCACCAAGGGAAACACTGAGCACTATACATGTGGCTATATATATAAACACACACCGACACTGACAGACGTGTGTCTCTCCAGTTGTTCAGTGCTGAAATATCCAAAATCACTGATCAGGTTTCCTCCGTTGGGAACTTATTGACTGCACTCTGACCTCACATTGACCTGGAAATGAATGTCTGTTTATGTAAGAGCTACAACGTGCCAAACATTCCCAGCTTAACACATTAACTACAGGTCATAACAATACAGTCTGTGACATAGGGGTATCTGTACCCCATTATTAACATGCTTAAGAGATACATTGTGGACGCAAACTGTATGGATGGATTCTCCTTTATGTAAAACATTGCTAAATACTTATTTAATAGCATCTTTATGAATTCATGACATGTACATTATTTGTGTATTGTATGCTATGTGGTTTTAGTAGAACAACATGAGGGAGAATGTGGACCATTAGAAGAAATAGAAATGAGAAAAATCGTATAAAGCTTAAGTAGGTTGTTTATGCTAGAATGTATTAACTCTCCCATTCTAGAAAGTAGTGTGTTTTTAACATGTAGCATAAGCTACATCCCAGCAAGCAATAGCCGTCATTTCACCGTCTCGGTTAACTATAGACCCAAAAGTCCTGCTATGAGCAGCCCACTTTTTTAGCCAAAATGGCCTTGAATTTCTTCTGACATGTCGTTTTTGCCAAAATAACTTGGGAGATGGATGATAATCGATCATGTAAGCAAAGTCAACAGTGATTACAAGGCGTTTGGTTTCATTTATTTGACATGTTCTAACTATAATTGATGACTAGCCGAGTCTTGAGCTATGGTTAGACGTCTATTCAATTTTCTCTGACAGCCTTGTTTTAGCCTAGACGCCGGGGCTGTGTTTGGACGACTATTAGGCGTCTTTTAAACTCAAAATTGCTTCTTGGGATGTTTGATACCAGATTCACGCAGATTCACTAGGTCATTTCATTTTCAAGAATGTCAAGCAGCAGGGACGTGCACAGGGGGGTTGCTCAGGTTGCCCGGGCAACTGCCCATATGCCCTTCTCGACTCACGTTGCCCTTCCGAGGTGGAAAAAAATAAATAAAAAAATCATACAATGGATGCAGAATTTCACCTAGGCCTAGATAAAAAAATAAAATAAAATAATAATAGCAAAGCCTCATTCACTTCCATATTCGGGTACCCGTCCGAAAGTGAAAGTCAAGCAATTGCTTGGGGCCCCGAGCTGGCCTAGGGCCTCAAGACAACGACAGGTTAAGAATAAAATGCAACGACAAACTGCTTGAGCGCCCCTTTGATAGTCAATGCAGTAAAGTGCAATGACACTGTTTTCGGAATCCCCCTCAAGGGGGCCCTCTCAGTCGTCACTGACAACAGCCACCCAACCACGCAATCTCTGCCGGCAAAATACAAAACCTCCTCGGCGATCATGAAGCCGAATTATGCTTTAGGAAGCCAGAAAAGAAAAAAGAGAAAAAACAAGATAGTGGTAAGTGATAAATTACACTATATAAAATAGCTCTATTTGTACAAAAATGGTGTACTTTTGCAGCAGGTAGGCTAGCAAAAATATGTTTATGTTAGCATGACGGCAAATGCTGCTTGTAACGAACAGTTAGTGTAACTTTTTTTTCGACCGGACGGAATATGGTTACATATACTGTAATATGTTTTCTAACGGGATAAGGAAGACGCAGATCTGTTCCAGAATAACTGTTTATCGTATTTAATGACATAAAATTGCTATAGCTTTGTAATAAGTTTTGATGAAAGTGGCATAGCATGCTAAACTAACTATTTTTATGCTATGCATAAATAACCTGGAATAGTTAATATAGCATTAACTATTATTATAAACATTATTTAACCAGAAAGAGGCAGAGGAACATTATAATTTTTTTTATAGCTTATCTTAATGTGCTAGTGTCGGGATATATGGTAGTAACAGTTTATGCAAATATGATATTATTTTTATAAGTTACCAATGGATCTTGAACAGTTATTTTATTCTGTGTGGAAATTTTTACACTGTTTTGAAGTACAGTATCAGGACAACCCACATGTTTTACTGGTACTGTTTATTAACTATTTAACAAGGTATTATAGTCATCTGTTGCAACTTTATAATAACCATCCAGATAATGTTTATAGACAGTTTACAAACCAACTAGTAACCCTTAACAAAGTGTTAGGAATATTTGGTCTATCTATGTAATGTTTATAGATGTTTTAAAAATGGTTTCTTAAAGTTTTACACATTTTTTTTTAATCATTACCTGTTAATCTGTAGAAAGTTAGCCATGTCCATTTTGCTTGGGGCCCCCAAATTCCTTCTAACCGTCTTGGCTGAGCCTGCATAAGCGGCACTAGACTATTAGACTATTGATATTGACTGGTTTGAGTTCTTTATTGGTATAGGCAAGGGAAATGGCCTCAGACGCACCATAATGCAGGAAATCACATCTACGAAATAAAAAAATTCTTGGGGGAGAAACCCCCAGACCCCCCTGCAAAACAATAGCCCCACCTATCCTCCTGGGACCCAGTAATAGACTTTTGTCCACTGTAGTGGACATTATATTTTAGTGAGTTTCTGTGACATCACACACGTCACAGTTTTGAGTCAGGATGTCCTTTATAGAGCACATTCAGGGCTTTGCACAGATACCAAATGTTTGGAGGTGTCACCAGGACAACAACAACTTCTTGGTCTTTAAAAATGGCTGACATTAATGTTTAGCACCCTTATGGAAATATGATAATATTTTTGAATTATAATTTAAATCTGATTAATTTTCTTATTGTTTGTTATAAATCAACATCTCAGGAAAATGCTATTGGGTTTCTAATCAAAATATGACTCTTTGTTACAAAACAGGGCATTGATTTCTTAAATGTTCACTGTAGAGGACACCGGGACATAAATCATGTTTATCAGGTATTTTGGAGACACAACGAGTAAATAGGGAAATAAATTACATATCAATATTCCTATGAAATATTACATATTATTATGAAAATGTTGCCAATTATTACTCCCCTTATTACACTTCTTTTTTTCATTACATGTTGCACCAAGAACACAATAATATGCAAATTAGATGCAATATACCGATACATTGTATTGAATGGGAAAATCCAACTATGGCCATTTTACCCACATATTGCATAAAGTAAGATGGTATATCTAAGCATTCAGTTATATCTTTTATAACATAGCTCAGAATCATCTTTTAAAAAAGTTTGTTTTAAAAAAATCCTGAAACTTAAAAATGTATTTGTGAATTAAAAATAAATCCCATTGTTTTTGCCTACACATGCAATTTCAGGTGTCCTGGTGTCAACTACAGAGGACATATCATAAAATATGAATAAAATATAATTTTCCAAAAAAATAATCTGTCACTTTGTTTCTTATGCTCTAAACAATCTAATGACATGAAAAAATACAAAATTCAAAAAACTTTTTTTTTCTGGGTCCCAGGAGGCTATAATATTTTTCCTAAACAGAACATAAATACCACTAGGGGGCATTGAAATAATAATGATAATGGCGATAACAATAATATGTAATTGGACAGATGATGGGGGGGGGGGTCTTTTTTAGGTCAGAGCAACTGCCCCTCAAAAATCCTGTGCACGTCCCTGTCAAGCAGTGTGTTTCTATGGATCACAGACTATCTTTTTTTTTTTTTTTATCTTCTTTTTAATAACCTAACTTTTTTGTCTTGATAAAGATAATTTCACAGCTAGCATTTTATATACACACAATTTTTTATATATAAATTTACAGCTTGATTGAATAACACAATACAAAATATTCTGCAATATTTAAACTGATTTTTTAAATAGTTTTCTTCACATAAAACATGTCTCATATCATGCACTTCAATTAAACAAAGTACATTAACTTTACAAAAATGGGTTCAGAGCTCCACCTTTTAAACATAGCCTAATTATTGCCGTTATTAAACAGCACCAGTCAACATTAAAATCATTTACTTGAGAATGGTGAGCAGTATGAATTGCTTAGATTTCCAAATACCCGCAGCACTCCGACTCTCTGCCACAAGTCTGCTTAGATGCTGATGTTTCACTACTTTTCCATGTCAAAGGCATGAATATGAAAATGAAAATTAATATGAACCATGGTGTGGTATTAAGCGTACCCCTGAGGTCTTTACCCCTGAGATATTTACCCTGATTGTTTTCGTTCTTTTCTTGAACGACATTAGGTGTAAACAGGGTCTAAAACGTCCACTTGTCCACTTTCAACCATTTCCAGAAGTAGTCAAAAAAAGTGTAAACGCTCATATGGTAGAATGCGTTTCAACAGTCACTAAAGATTGCCTACTCTCTGCCTACTGACCTAACATTTAAACATTATGGAAAGCACTAGCCAGGTGGGAATTCAACTTTTCCGGCTGAAGACCCAAATTTGGTTTGAAGATAGAAAAATACCAAGCGCAATGTTCTTTCATCATTCCTGATTTCTACCAGTGGCGTAATTATTATTATTATTTTTTTTTTTTGCATTTTAAACGATTAAAGCGATTATAAACAATTTTAAGCGATTAAAGCGCTCATTTGTGTGAAGACTGCACATGATAACAGCGGGAAAGAGCGCCAGATCGCCTCTTATATAACAAACGAATGAAATGATGCTCTTCTAGTTAACCAGAGATGTTTTGTTTGTATTAGTTAGGTTCATCCGTGCAACAAGATGTTTCAATTTCTACACACACTGACAGTGTTCAAAAGATTCAAAACATCTAAATAACCATTCGTTCACACAGCCATCTGCGAATGCGCCGAAGTGGCCAGAAATCGAGCAGCGTTGAAGTGCTTCTTTTTAGACGATGTGGGTTTTGAGGAGAGTTGAAATTATGTCAACTATCTAGTACTGAGCTATGATGCGGTTCGCCAGCAAACATTCAGAATGTAGAAGTCCTTCACCAGTCATGTAAACTTTGCTCACGACCAAACATTATTTTCCGTCTTCTCCGCATGTAGAATAATGTTAAACCAAAGGCAACAACTTAATGAGCCATAGGGATGTGAATTTAACTTTTATTTATTTTTTACTATTTATAGGCAACATTTTCGCTCTAGAATGCTTTGTCTAGCACTTACCCTTGAGCCACACCACACAAATGGCTTTTAATTGATTTATTTCATTAGCATAATAACTAACTAAATGCAACTATAATTGTTAAATTCTTCCCATCAATCAATTTCTTACTTTCACATTTAAAAGATTTCATGACGTTAACTTATACCCCACCTGTTTGCTTTGCGGCCCCTTTAAAGGTGCACTATGCAACTTTTCGTCCACTGGAGGGTGCTTATTCTAAACGACTCGCGAGTACCAGGACTTTTATTATGACGGGATGGGACACAGTCGCCGGGCGCCCGCACTTCCGCTTTTTCCGGTCAGATAAAAGCAGCTATTTTTATCATATCAGATACATTTAAGGGGCCAAGGGCTTCGGCCATCAGTCCACTCTCTTCCCTGAACTGAAATGAAGTAGTGGGCTGTACTTTCCACATGATTGACATCAGGTTCAAGTACGCCAGGTTGGCTGATGGTTATGTTGCCCGCATACCGCCTCCCATGGCCGAGACTGGTATTACGATACCTGTCGGGCTGGGGTTAGTAATGCTACTGCTAATTAAGGTTGATATCTCTGCAGCACTATAACTTTTAGCATTTTTTTAATGACATCATCCCCCATCTCATTCTTTTGATGCATGTAGGTCATTTTTTGGATATTTTTACCTCAATTTTTACACAGGGCACCTTTAAATAAAGTTTAAAAAAGACCAAACATTCGATCTACGCATCTACAAATCTTACTACAGCGCTGTTGGCAGGGTAGCAAGAGCAAATTTTGGCGCTATCGCCGGCGGCGGTTTGTACACACAGTAAGAATTAACCCCTGGGACATAAATGTAAATGTGTTTCTAAAAATCACTAAACTGAAGAGCTGTCCCAAATTAGCACGAATCATGTACTGTATTGGCACAAAACTCTGGCTATTCATTTTTATTGGCTTGTGATGCAGGATTTAGGACCCTGCTTTTAAAAAGTCTATGAGAAACCCTTAGTCCATGATTCCCACGCACTTCTCCTATCACTTGCAGCAATGAGTGGGGTTGTTCTTGGTCAAATTTAATTCACACAGTAGGAGTATAGTTAAATGAGTCATTCTTCTGTCTTAATGCACCATGTGTTGCTGCTCCAGGGGGAACATTCCAGTCAGGGATTGGTATAAGATGCCATTGTTAAAGTACATTAAGCCTGGAGCAGAAAAGACACTTTTCACTCTGTGAGCATGTCATACAGGCATATTATTCCAATTTATTGCAACCACAGACACTTGCTCAAGTAAACATATGATTATTCTGAAATTCTCTGTTGCTTTCTCTTGAAATGGGCAGTTCAAGCGGAGTTCAAAGGTCAGAAGGTCAAAGCATTTGAGTGTCTGGTAAGCTTGGGTTGGGGTGTCTGTGAGTTAAACAGATGGGGGTGAGACAGAGAGAAAGAGACATTTCAGGTAGACAAAAATCTGACGAGCAGTAGATGAAAAGTAATAAAACGGAATGTTTCTGTTTATAAAACCATCACATTTATTTTATTGAAACCAGAAAATCAGTCTTCCAACCAAGTTCTGTGAGTTATATCTGACATTCCAACAGAAGGTACTTTAGGCATACAATAACAATCAAGTTCAAGAGTTTATTTTAGTTGTATAATGTATTATTGACAAATGTTATGTCATAGCTGTTAAATCTAGGAAGTTAAATATATGTGATGAAATCTACCCAAACAAATTGAGTGCAAATTGTACTTCGGTTTGATTGAGTAGATTTTATGTCTGTTTTTACAGGGGGGCTTGGAAAAAAATAAATCTCAAAAGCTGACCTAAAGGCACACTTCAAAATAAAAAAAAACATTTTTTCATATATATTGATAATAGTATTTCATAACAGAAAAAATGAGAGAAATCCATGCCTTTCTATCACAAATATCACAAATACAGACTTTTGCCTCAATAAACTCTTATTGAGTTGCCTAATTTACTGCTTATTAATAGTTAGTAAGGTAGTTTTTGTAGCATTTAAGTTTAGGTATTGGGTAGGATTAAAGGTGCACTA
The DNA here is from genome assembly GCF_024679245.1 of Pseudorasbora parva. Classification (NCBI taxonomy): domain Eukaryota; kingdom Metazoa; phylum Chordata; class Actinopteri; order Cypriniformes; family Gobionidae; genus Pseudorasbora; species Pseudorasbora parva. The sequence goes on along the minus strand of NC_090174.1, from coordinate 13,628,121 downwards.
TGTAGTATTTTTGCAGTAAAATATCCAAAAACCACTAGGCCGGTGTTATATATTTTGTTCAGTTAAGTACCTACAATATCAATGTTTCCAACTATTTGTAAATTGTGAGAAAATTGCTATTTTACAGTATTTCTGAATTGCTAAAACACTTTTTTTGAATGTTTCGCTCGCTTTTTCAAAACCTTAAACACAAATCACCAAAACTTAAAAATCTCAAAATCTTTGACTTGTCTTACTATATCAAACAATTGCTTCAGAACTATGTTATCTTTACCCAAAACCAAACACTGTTTTCAAATAACACACACATCCAGCTAATGCATAAACACTACACAGCAGTCATTACACACTACAGAGATAAATGCAAAACACTGAACTCAGGGAAAATTTATTTTTATCATCAAGTACTTGCACACAAAATGTAGTCACAAACTAAATATGAAACGGATTGATTGTAAGCAATGTCTTGAAATCAATCTGCCTCAGCATCATGCCTCTGGGCATGGTCAGGCCACAGGACCTCGTCAACGTCACAGGCAATCCTGTCCCTTGCTAAACAACGGGGAAAGAATCCTTTAGCATGCCGAATCCAACCTTGTATTGCTTCCACTCCAATGTTGTCACATGCTGCATCCATTGACTGAAGGAGATTTTCCTGTGCATAAGGATTTCTGTCATAGACCTTCCACCTCCATGCAGAATAAAATTCTTCAATGGGATTAAGGAAGGGCGAGTATGGTGGGAGGCACACATTTATAAAACGTGGGTTATTTTCAAACCACTCATGAATTCTAGGACCACGGTGAAAGTTCACATTGTCCCAGATTACCACATACATGGGATGCTCTGCCTGCTCATCACCTCTCTGTTCACGTCTCAGTAGAGCTTCCTGTAGAGCATCCAGAAATGTTAGAAGATGGGCAGTGTTGTAAGGCCCTAAAGTCACATGGCGGTGAATAACCCCGTAGCTGCTGATGGCAGCACATATGGTCACGTTGCCACCACGCTGCCCAGGCAACTCTACAATGGCACGTTGACCAATAATGTTGCGGCCTCTCCTTCTCCTCTTGGTGAGATTGAAGCAAGCTTCGTCCAAAAAGATGCACTCATGAGGCCTCTCCATGGAATCCAGTTGAAACATTCTCTATAGAAATTAACAAATATTCATTTTTGAAGTAATGTAAATGACATAGCATTCCAGGCTTCATGCCTCTGTATACATGTGCTTACATTACATTCAACACAGTAAAGATGTACAGTAACTCAATAGTGCTATATAGTCGCTGGACATGATAACTTACTTGTACATATTGATATCGTAGCTCTTTTACCCTTTCAGAATTTCTCTCAAATGGTACTCTGTAGGCTTGTTTGAGACTTATCAGGTTGCGTTTTAGGACACGGTCAATTGTTGAGAGACTCACACTGTTGATTCCTTCAAAATTCACGTTGTCTTCCTCAACTCGCTGTTGTATTTCACGCAGACGAATGAGATTTTTTTGAAGGACCATATTGACAATAATGGTCTCCTGCTGTTGTGAGAACATACCTGTCCTTCCACCGGCATGTGGCAGTCTTTCAGTTCTATCAAATAAAACCGCTTGTTAGAATTGAACAGACAGGCCTAATGCATTGAAATGTCACTAAATATGTACAACACATAAAATACTAGTTTCAGCTTTTATTTGGCAGGAGCGCTTTACTCTTAGCAGTGTGAACAAGAGAACGCACGGAGTAACGTCATAACATCATTTTAAACACACTTAAATGTATCTAATATGATAAACAGAGCTACATTACCTCAAAATCATAACCGGAAGAGCGGATCAGTGCAGGTGCTCGGCGACTGTGTCCCGTCCCGTCATAATAAAAGTCCCGGTATTCGCGAGGCGGGTATTTGTTTAACAATCGCCCCAGCAGCCGTGCTCAGGTCCACAACACTCGGTCCTGCTCTGCTTTACACTACAGTAACGTTAATAACCGCATGCATGAACGTGATTTCTGCCCGAGTCCTATTTTCCACCAGCTGTGATGAGAAGACCACATCTCCCAAGATGCTGCGCTCACACTTTGCGTCATCAAACTACACATTTGTTTTGAATAGGCGCCCTTCAGTGGACGGAAAGCTGCATAGTGCACCTTTAAGTGGCATCCATTTATCAAAAATGTCTAAAATGTCTTAACTGTTGGTAATAAGATCACATTAATGTGTAAAGAAACAGATCTCAGTTCAAATACATGGCTGACGTTACTTGGTTCATTTGCCAACACTGCAAATTGAAGGTCAAGCTAATTGCATATGTGGTATGCAATGTTTTAAAGGGACAAGCTAATGTATATGAAGGCTGTTATTTTATCAGATGTAAAACATGCATTAATATAGAGAACAGATCAGGACATGGATTGCGCATCAGATTTCAATAAATTCTACTTAATGTGTCATGTTTAAAAATAATTCCGCAGAAACCGCAGATTCCTAGAAATGTGCAACCTTTAAAATGACATTAGGAGTGATGCATGTAACTATTGTGATGTGACAACACCATTACAGCATGTAATAGCAAGCTGAGAAAGCATGCGAGAGGTTTTTATTGAGTTGTGCAAGTGGAATTGTGTCAAAATGCTCACTTAGTTTCTTGTTTCACAAGAGTTAGAAATGGTTTTGCAAGCAATTGTTTTAAAACAGAGTGTGAGAAAAAATGTGAAAGGCTGAAGGGGTGCTTTTCCATTTTATCACAATGCAAGGGAAAGTTTAGTGCGATCCATTTGGGAATTAAAAAATGATCAACACATGTGTACACAAATATTCTTGACAATACATACAAGCACATTTTAAATCCAAAGGTCAGTGTGAATGCAGTTACGATTACTAGAGGCACATGCCTCTGATTAGGCCTATCATCAAAGACCTCGCACTGACCATCAACAGCCAATTGCCTTTCATAATTCCACAGCACATGGAGGATATGAGAGCGGTTACAATCATCATCAGCCTGATGAGGGCAAATTAGTGACACACAAACCATTTTACTGCTTGCCTCACACAACACATGCAAATACAACCCTGTTTCCAACGGTTCATTATGTAAGGTTTTTATTCACCACTGAAAACATGGGAGAATTACAACGTGGGAGAAGTACAATGTAGAACTAAACTATATTGCCAAAAGTTTTTGGACGCCTGCCTTTATATGCAGATGAACTTTAATGAAATCCTATTCTTAATCTAGAGGGTTTAATATGGAGCTGGCTCACCCTTTGCAGCTATAACTGTTTCAAATCTCATGGGAAGGCTTTCCACAAGGTTTAGGAGTGTGTTTATGAGAATTTTTGACCATTCTTCTAGGAGCACATTTGTAAAGTCAGGCACTGGTGTTGGACGAGAAGTCCTGGCTCCCAGTCTCCACTCTAAGGTTTTCTGTGGGGTTGAGGTCAGGACTGTGCAGGCAAGTCAAGTTCCTCCACACCAACTCGCTCATCCATGTCTTTATGGACCTTGCTTTGTGGAAACAGACGCCATCCCCAAACTTTCCCACAAAGTTGGAAGCATGAAATTGTCCAAAATGTCTTGGTATGCTGAAGCATTGAGAGTTCCTTACACTGGAACTAAGGTGCCAAGCCCGATGCCTGAAAAACAGTGGCGGGCTGTCAGGGCCATCAGGGCCTTCTCTGCTAGCCCTGTCAAAATCAAAAATATACTTCTTTTTTATATAATTAAATAAATTAAATGAATGTGTGTCTGAACATGTCTAAATGCAATTACTGTATATTTCAGTATGTTACAATTATATATCCAGAAAGAATGTGGTTATTTTTTTTGTGAGGCTGAACTGTATTTTCCATAAGTCATCATCTAAACGCATCACAGCTCCGAGGACAAGCACTAGAAGAATAGCTTGCCTTCCATTGAAGCTGCTATTTTCCATTGGACCATAACTTTGACTGACGTGGGTCATCAGCCAAATAAAATTTTGATGTGTAGTGATAGAACGGCCCAGAGGCCCAGCGATGTGTCGGCGCGCTAAACACCCCCCCCCCCCCCCCCCCCCCACACACACACACACCCTGATGTCATCAGCTGTTTGAACTTTTCGCAGGTTGTGAGCGATCTATGTGAAATGACTATGGCCGCCACGGATGACGGGCTGCGTTCGAATGAGCATCGTATGCATTCTGATCGATCCTGATGCCAAGCCGGTAACGTTAGCCGACAAGCTGTTTTTTGCAGTTTATTTTGATGGTCTTGTTGGTCCGTGTTTTTGTTTGTTTAAGAGTATTTGTGTCAGTGAGTTGATTTTGATTCATTTCACCATTTGCCTAAATAGTGACACGCGAGTGCAGTGGTATCAATAAATAGGTAAATTGCCTTTTTGTCTCACTAGCTGGTGTAAAAATAATGACAATGTCACATTTCATCATTAAAAGACGTTTGACTGTCGTTACCAATCAAAATGCGTGTTCATTTAAATGCAATGTGGAGACTTTTTACCACCGTTTCTCATATTTTCATTTAACGTTAACCAATTTCATTTTTTTTATTAACAACTACACCCACCCCAACCGTAAACCTACCCAGTGATTTATGTTGCTTGCCCTCTTCCCAACGAGCACTTTGAAAGCGAGGTTCGTAACCTTTGAAAATTGTGTGTGTGTGTGTGTGTGTGTGTGTGTGTGTGTGTGTGTGTGTGTGTGTGTGTGTGTGTGTGTGTGTGTGTGTGTGTGTGTGTGTGTGTGTGTGTGTGTGTGTGTGTGTGTGTGTGTGTGTTGTTATTGTGGAGGCGTGGGGTGTTGATCGTTAGTGAAGGCCCTGACAGAAACCCCACGGTACGCTACTGCTGAAAAACAACCCCACACCATAATCCCCCCTCGACCAAACTTTACAGTTGGCACAATGCAGTCAGGCAAGTACCGCTCTCCTGGCAACCGCCAAACCCCGACTTATCCTTTGGATTGACAGACAGAGAAATGTGATTCGTCACTCGAGAGAACACGTGTCCACAGCTCTAAAGTTCATTGCATGCTTTACACCACTAGATCCGATGCTTTGTATTGCACTTGCAGCTGCTCAGCCATGGAAACCCATTCCATGAAGCTCTCTACACACTGCTCTTGAGCTAATCTGAAGGCCACACAAAGTTTGGAAGTCACAAAGTTTCGACTTCTGCGCACTGTGCGTCTCAGCATGCGCTGACCCCGCTCTGTGATTTTGCGTGGCCTAGTACTTCATGGCTGAGTTTCTGTTGTTCCCAGTTGCTTTCACTTTTTTATAATATACCACTAGCCGTTGACTGCAGAATATTTATTACTGTGGAAATTTCATAAATAGACTTGATGCATAGGTAGCAACCTATCACGGTGCCACGCTAGACTTCACTGAGCTCCTGAAAGTGACCCATTCTTTCACAAATGTTTGTAGAAGCAGTCTGCATGCCTAGGTGTTTTTTTTTGTGTGTTTTTTTTACACTTGTGGCCATGGAAGTGATTGGAAAATCTGACTTCAATGATTTTGAGGGGAGTGTCAATACTTTTGGCACTATAGTATAGTTAAAATATGTATATTATATTATATTACATTTCTGTCAATAGATCCTCATAAACACTACACACTGCACCTTTATGTATATTGTATGGTATTGAATGTCTATATATTCAGCACAGGATGTTGTACACATCCCAGGCAATGTTGTTTCTTGCCAGGCAAAGAAAATAATAGCCTTGCTCTTTATTGTCCTCATCCTCCTCGTCCACCACCTCTTACACATAGTCTTTCTCCTCTCCCTCTCAGATAGTTTCCATCTATTGTTCATATCACCATTCAGTGCACCTGTGTCACCTGTGCACTCTGAACTGGCTCATATTTTGTACAGTTGGTTTGATCACATCATGAGAAACAAGTGTGAACAATTTTGAACCGTTGTGTTGTAACGGTCACTTCGAAGCATTTACAGTAATTTAAGGTAGAATGTGAACTGCGCATGTACATAGATTGTGCGTGTCTAAGAAAATGCAAACAGTACAAGAGAAGAGATAACCGCTCCATCGACTTTGTACTTTTATTTTCCTTTTTCTATTTGTGACCTAAGTTGAATGCTTATTTGTATCCATTTCTCTCACTCATCCTCATGTATGCGGATGAGTGTGGATTTATAAGTCATATGGTAACACTTTATTTTAGGGTTCAGTTATTAACTAGTAACTAGTTGCTTATTAGCATGCATATTACTAAGATATTGGCTGTTTATTAATACTTATAAAGCACATATTAATGCCTTGTTCTACATCCCTTTACCTACCCATTACCTAAACTTAAATGCTACAAAAACTACCTTACTAACTATTAATAAGCAGTAAATTAAAGGGATCCCATGGTGTTGAGACTTGTATGGCTTAATATAACATAAATTATGTCTCTTACTGAATTATGTAGTAGAAAACCCATGAAAGATCTATGTTATTTAAAAAATCGATTTTATATTTGGACCATGGGCGGCGCCATTTTGTTTGCGTTCTAGGTTGATGACGTAGAGTGGTTGAACTCCTCAATCAGCTGGCGTTACCCGTTGCTATTTTTACCACAACGCAACTCGAAAATTGTTTCAGAGTTAAACAAAACCAATGAATTGCTTTGTAATTGTACTTAAAACACACTCAAACATACATGTGCACACAAACTCACCTACACAAGTCACAAACAGATCGGCGGGCGCATGCATCATCACCAAAACAGCCTCTCTTCCTCACGTTACTTTATCCCATCGTCCTACCTAGATATTTCCCTCTGCTGGTCACATTAGGCATTACAGTTAATCTACTATCAACAGTCTATCTAGGATATCAACACAGGGAATAGATTGAGGGTTATGTATGCGCGCACGCAGTGCGTGCGTGTGTGTGTGTGTGTGTGTGTGTTCGCGCCGATCTGTTGGGGTGTGTGTGTGTTCGCACCGATCTGTTGGGGTGTGTGTGAGTCTGTGTTAGAGAGAGAGTTTGTGTGCACATGTATGTTTGAGTGCGTGAAGTCGGACAGCTGTTTGTAAATCGGCTTTACACTCGTTATTGCGGTGGAACGTGAGACTGAATGACTGCACTCGAACATGTCCACTATGGTGTCGGACAACACTACAAATGTCCGTCCCTTCAAATAATGCGCTATTTAAGGGTATAGGGGGTCGATTTCAGATTCAGCCCCTGTCGTGGAGACTGAGCAGCCCAACATCTCGATTGAAACAGAGCCTGTCGTGTGCGCGCCCGCCGATCTGTTTGTGACTTGTGTAGGTGAGTTTGTGTGCACATGTATGTTTGAGTGTGATAAGTATAATTACAAAGGAATTCATTGGTTTTGTTTAACTCTGAAACAATTTTCGAGTTGCGTTGTGGTAAAAATAGCTACGGGTAACGCCAGCTGATTGAGGAGTTCAACCACTCTACGTCATCAACCTAGAACGCAAACAAAATGGCGCCGCCCATGGTCCAAATACAAAATCGATTTTTAAAATAACGTAGATCTTTCATGGGTTTTCTACTACATAATTCAGTAAGAGACATCATTTATGTTATATTAAGCCATACAAGTCTCAACACCAGGGGATCCCTTTAAGAGTTTATTGTGTTCCCCATACTAAAGTGTTACCAGTCATATGATTAAACCCGGGGAAACTATGCCAGCTCTCGCCATTTCCTCGAGCTCTACACCCATTCTCTAGACATTTGTTTTTCTGGGCAACAACATTTCAACTCTGGATTATAGTTTGTAAATGATGACAACTGTGTTGTAGTTGTCTAAGAGAGTTGCCTAAGAGAGTGTGTTTAGAGTTTTGCAAAAAGTGTGCATAAAAAGAGGGTTTCTAACTGCCTGAACTGAAATAAAATGAGAATTTTAGAATGTGGATTAGTGTTTAAGAATTTTTTTTTTTTACTTTTATCCAAGATTTTACGAAGCCCTGCACGTGAAATGCATATTGTGTCCACAAATTAAGAATTTGTTGAGATAGAAAGAGATGAATTAAGAAAAGTTAAGAAGAGGTGAGACAAGAAATGAGAAGTTTAGAGAAGAGAAGACAAATTTAGAGAAGAGAAGAGAAGAGAAGAGAAGAGAAGAGAAGAGAAGAGAAGAGAAGAGAAGAGAAGAGAAGAGAAGAGAAGAGAAGAGAAGAGAAGAGAAGAGAAGAGAAGAGAAGAGAAGAGAAGAGAAGAGAAGCAATATTAAATGCTTGAGAACTAAATCTCTGAGAGATGACAGTCATTTCCTCTACACGAGAGGAAAGGGGCAGACAGACAGGAAAAAAATGATCCTGCAAAGCAGTTCAGTTCATGAGAGTTTGAACTTTTGGCTTCTGGCCGCCCTCTGATTGTTTTTTCTCACCAATCACCGCTGATGGATATGCTTAGAGCCTCAGCTGCATAAATTGGAGCTGATGGGTCCCATCCGGCGACTCGTCATTTAATAAACATTGCTGTTTGAAATACCTGCATGTGACTGTGATTGAAGGATAAAGAGAGCTTTAATACAGCAGTCAGAATGTGTAATAAGACTTGTTATGTCTTTAGTGAACTTAACTTTGTTTCAAGTGTGGCTTAAAAGTGAACAGAGCTGTTGTTCATGAGTAAACAGAAAGTGAGACAGCTGCACAACTTGCAGTACACTTTTCATATTTGTAGTTTCGCATTACTGCAGATGCTTTGATTTTACTAAAGGATACGTTTCAGCTCTAGAACTCATTTCATTATTAAGTTGGCTTGAAAAGGAACTTCTTCTGAGCTGAAATTTAGACTGTATTTTCTCATAGAGCTTCAAAGCTCAACCACCAAACTCGGCTGTTCTGACGTGGGTTGTTATATCTTTTCAAACTGATCTGACTTTTGGCTTTCTAAAAATCATAAACAATTCATTTTCAATGAGGGGTCAACACTTGAATACAATATCTCGAATAGAGCTTCATCCACTATGTAGGCCTATCTATCACTGGCAAAGCCTACAGCTAGCTTACGTCATGTTAGCAAACTTACTAAATCATGCTAGCGACATGCTAATTCATGCTAACAAAATACTAAATAAAGTTAGCAAAATGTTAATTCATACTAGCAATGTCCCATCTGTCCTATCTTCAATTAAAAAAATTCACTTCAATTTTTTAGCTTGTCAAAAGTTATTTCAGACTTCAGTCAGTGCTTTTTCAAGCCAAATTCAAAGTTTGTTTACGAACTTTTCTCATCTAGTTATCTAATTTACAGAAGGTCACATGTACTGTCAATAGAGCTTAAAGCAAACTTTCATACTGCTACCTATCCAACTGCAAACCTGTATACTTTTACATCAAACTCACTGCAGTTTCCAGCTGAAAAAAACAAACAGGCAAACACTACTGGCAGTAAAAAACAACCACTTTTATTCCCTTTTAAATGTATTATTATGGGGAAGATTGTGATTAATACAGACTTATTTCCCGTGGTGCCTTGCACAATGACCTCAAAACACTTTTACCATAAATGCATGACATTTAAACGAATAACTTTTGATGTTAGCATCACAATCCGCCTCATGTAAATAAGTCACCTTAAAATAAAGTGACACAAAAAATTGTTCTGAAATTGGATATAACAAAATTGTTCCGCTGTGATGCTATTGTTATGTGTGGACAATTTAAAATTAAAAAAAAAAAAAAACTTTATCTTTTGTAAATCGTTAGCACAATGTGTCAAATCTTTAATTTTCAAACTGGGAGGGTTATTCATTTTCAAACCATTAAAGGTTTGATAAATTGTGCTAACGATTTACAAGAGATAAAGTTTTAACAATAGCACACATAACAATAGCATCACAGAGGAACAATTTTGTTATATACAATTTTTTTGTATATATATATATATATATATATATATATATATATATATATATATATATATATATATATATATATATATATATATATATATATATGGCCTAATCATTTTTGATGAAACAGAACATGATTTTTTAGTACCACTCACTGAAATGAAAAGAATCATAGCTTCTTGTGCTCAAATAACACTAAAAACACCGAATATTTCAGACTGGCCCAGACACACAAGAGCAAAGGTTGGCTGCAAGTTTCATACACCAATCTCTTTATGGCTGTTGCAGTGAAGCTGTCATCAAACAGCGAGAATTGACTTTGGCTCTTTTATTTAGAAGGCTGGGCTTTATTTAGTAAAGCCTCCATATTGGGCATTAAACAATTTCTCCCACATTGCAATACAAATGTGGCCTGTCTCAGCTACTGCCTCTGAGTATCTAAAGGAACACTCTTAGACAAAAGGGTTAATTGGGGTTCTATATAGAACCATAGGGTTCTTTACTCAACTCCAAAGAACCTTTTTTACTAAAAAGGTTCTATAATAACAAGAAAGAACCATTTTAGTCACAAAGGTACTTTATTCATTCATCTATTACATTATTCTGCAACATGTTGTAGTTATTAAATAATTCATTTATAAATTATATTAGTATAATTAATTAAATTATTGTTTATTAAACAGTTAATATAATATCACATTTTAATCATGCAAATTTTTGAAGGAGACAAACTGAAATGGCACTCTTCGTGTGATATTAATTAACTATATAAAATAAGATAAATTTACCTTATACATTTTCTAACCCCCATATCTTGAATTTTGTGATCATTCACATTCATTCATGAATGCATTTGAATACACTGAATAATTCAGTGAAATGTTTGTCAATAATGTGACATATTTAATCGGGAAAGGACAAAACAAATGATAATGAATGAATGAACGAACCCCTAAAAGGTTCAATATAGAACCTTTTTCCTGGTTACAATGAACCCTAAATTGTTCGGCCCCACTTCATATTAGGTGGCATTAAGTACTATGTACTTACATCAAGCAATATGTACAATGTACTGAATGTGTTGTTTGTATTGCATAACACATTTGCTGATATTGAGGTGGAATATGGGTAAAGTTAGGGACAGGTGTGGTTTTATGAGTCAGTTTAAGGGTAAGGTTAGGTGTAAGGGAAGTGCCAACTTTGTAATTACAAATGTAACTACAGAAATTAATTACAGTCATAATTACATGCAGGTATTTTTTACAATGTAATTACAATGTAAAACAAAACAAAAAATGTATGTACACAATAAGTGCATTGTATCAAATGATTAATTACAATGTTAGTACATAGTAGTTAAGGCCACCTAATATAAAGTGGGTCCACCTTTCCTTCTAAGAGTGTATGGTGTACGGCTTGAGTGTCTGAAGGTATGGTGTACGGCCTCTTGCTTTAGTGTTACCCAATACTCTCTGTAGGATGTAACAAACTACTCAGTCTGAACTCTAATGTGAATATTTTGTAAATCATTATAAATAAGAGGGGTTTTTTTGGTGTGAAAGTGGCGCGGATGTGCTTCTGGAAATGTAATGGGATGTGTGTGGGTTGTTGGGGGAAGCAAAGACTTGAGTTGTGGTGTCTGAATGAGAAGGACACACTCTCCCTCTTGAGATGGTGCATCATGGCCGATTACTCACACTCTTTGCACATCAGCTCCTGCGAGAGGAAGAAGTGTCTACTGCTTCAGGCGTTCTGTGAGTGTGTCTGAGAGTGAGTGTCGTGTGTTTTAGCATGTGCGAAGAGAGTTCAAGTTAAAGAGAGAGGCAGAAAGAATCTATGAGTCTGTGCACGACACTGAGAGGTGAAAGACACTTTTGTAGTGCAGAGCAAGCATTCAAAACACTTTTGTCAGCTGAGCCCTTAGAAATGATTTACTTGAAATGCCCTACCCATATATTTTAATAAATATAATAGAGTCCACAACAATCATTGCATATTTACTGTGGTTTCAACTACTAAACTACAACCCAAAAAATGTAATTCTGTCATAATTTACTCAATTTGTTCCAAACTTGTGTGAAATTCTTTCTTCTGCTAAACACAAAAAAAGATATTTTGAAGAATATGAGTAACTAAACAGTTGATGGGATCCACTGACCTACTATAGTATGGAAGAAAAGAAAAACTATACACTGCAAAAAATAAAATAAAATAAAAATGCATTTCTTACTTAGTATTGTTCTGTCACGGTTCATGGATTCCCTGTCTCACTCTTGGGTGCGTGTTGAATGTAGGTGAGGGCGGAGCCTGGGATTGGCTCATCACGCACCTGTGGCTGATCACCTGCACCAGCTGCAACTCATCACCTTCACACTATTTAGTCTCTCTGTTTCTCTCTTGTCTTTGTCAGAGCGTTGTTGGATGTTTCCCCTTGTGTCTCCGTGTTGGTTATCGTTTCCCCCTTCCGTGAAACGCTGGATCCCTTCCCGGATTACCTCTACCGATCTCCCGAGTCACAGCTGCCTACAGCCTGCCCGTGTCACCAACAGAGCCTCTCTCACTGCTCCGTCTTACCCGGACTTCTTCAGTGTTCTGAGTTTTGACTTCTGTGACACTATCTGTCTTATTAAACTGAGTTACTTGCAATTGAATCCTGCCTCTGTGAATCCGTTACAGAACGCTCTGACCAACCATGGATTCAGCAAGTATCAACGCCCTACTGACCAGCAGCAACGAGAGACTGGACCAGCAGGAGGCGAACTTAACTGCCACAGAACAGGCAGTACACACCTTGGTGGCACGGGTGGCCGAGCTGACCCAACAGATGCAACAACTCGTCGGTCCCACTGTGCCCGACCCACCGCCGATTCCCCACACACCATCTACATCGCGGCAACCGGAACCACGTCTGCCTACCCCTGAGAGTTATGCCGGTGAGAGCAATTATTGCAGAGCCTTCCTTACCAAGTGTTCCTTGTTTTTCGCTCTTCAACCGCAGACTTTCAACACAGAAAGATCCAAGGTGGCATTCATCCTCACCCTGCTCTCCGGACGAGCCGCACTTTGGGGAACGGCGGTGTGGGAGAATCAACATCCTTGCTGCTCCTCGTTCCAGACGCTGGCGGCAGAGATGAGAAGGGTGTTTGACCGAGCGGTGACCGGAAGAGAAGCGGCACGTCAACTCGCAGAGCTCCGTCAAGGTAACCGCTCGGTCTCGGACTATTCCATCGAGTTCCGCACCCTGGCCGCCGAGTGCAAGTGGAACGAGGAGGCACAGTGGGACATGTTCCTGCATGGGCTGGCTGACCGCATCCAGAAGGAGATATTCACCATCGACCTTCCGGAGAGGATTGACGGTCTCATTGACCTTACGTTGAGGGTGGACGCTCGTCTGAGTCGGCTGAGGTCCAGGATGGAGCCTCAGCCTGGGAGTGTCGAATGCCCTCAGGCCAGCGCTACGGATGCGGTCAGCTACACCTTCGACCCGGAGCCCATGCAGGTGGGTCGAGCTCGGCTCTCCCGGGAGGAGAAGGCAAGACGGAGATCCCGTGGTCTTTGCCTGTACTGCGGCGGGAACGGACACCTGCTAGACTCCTGCCCGGTAAAAGACCACGCCCGGCGGTAAGAGGAAGGCTACTGTCGGGCGGGATCTCCGTGGAAAAGACCTCATCCTCCACTCTCCTCCCGGTGAGATTGCTGTGGGCAGCTCAGGATTATTCCAGCCTCGCCCTCCTCGACTCGGGAGCGGAAGGTAACTTCATTGACTCTGCCCTCGCTCATAAACTCAACATACCCATCATTGCACTCAAAAACACCATTTCTGTCAACGCACTCAACGGACAAGTTCTCCCTGACATTTCATTCACCACTGAACCACTTACACTGATCACTTCCGGCAACCACACTGAACGCATTTCATTTTTCATCCTGGACTCCCCTTTGGCTCCCGTTGTCCTCGGTCACCCTTGGCTGGAGTTACACAATCCAAGGGTTGACTGGGGACAAAACTCTGTGTCTGCGTGGAGTGATAAATGTTATGAGTCTTGTTTGGTGTCTGCTTGTTCGTCTGTTTCTCGTTCTGTTTTTCAGAGTGAGACGGTGAATCTGTCTAACGTGCCTCCGGAGTACCTCGACCTGAAGGAAGTGTTCAGTAAGTCCCGAGCTGCTTCTCTTCCTCCGCATCGTCCCTATGACTGTGCTATAGATTTACTCCCAGGTAAGTCTCCGCCTAAGGGCAAACTATACTCTCTTTCTATTCCAGAGAGGGAGGCCATGGAGAAATATATTTCTGATTCTCTAGCCTCCAAATTCATCCGCCCTTCCTCTTCTCCAGCGGGGGCGGGGTTCTTCTTCGTGGGGAAGAAGGATGGTTCTCTGCGACCTTGCATTGATTACCGAGGGCTGAATAACATCACGGTAAAGAATACCTATCCTTTGCCGTTGATGTCTTCAGCTTTCGAGAGGTTACAGGGAGCATCCGTCTTCACGAAGTTGGACTTACGTAACGCTTATCATTTGGTTCGCATCAGGGAGGGGGATGAATGGAAAACCGCATTTAACACCCCCAGGGGGCATTTTGAATATTTGGTCATGCCTTTCGGCCTTTCCAACTCCCCAGCGGTTTTCCAGGCACTCGTCAATGATGTGTTGAGAGACATGGTCGACCAATTCATATATGTCTACCTGGATGACATTTTGATTTTTTCTTCGTCTCTCCAGGAACATGTTCGACACGTCAGACGAGTGCTTCAGAGGTTGCTAGAGAATGGGCTTTTTGTCAAGGCGGAGAAATGCGCTTTTCATGCACAGTCTGTTCCTTTTTTAGGGTACATCGTGTCATCGGAGGGAATGCGCATGGATCCCGACAAGGTTAAGGCTGTGATGGATTGGCCAAGTCCAGATTCCCGTAAGGCCCTACAGAGGTTTCTGGGGTTCGCCAATTTCTATCAGCGTTTTATTCGCAATTTCAGCCAACTAGCCGCACCTCTGACTGCCTTGACCTCTCCCCGAACGACGTTCAGGTGGTCCGATACAGCCGAGGCTGTATTCGCCAAACTCAAAAGCCGCTTTGTTTCGGCTCCCATCTTAGTCGCCCCTGATTCCACACGTCAGTTCGTGGTAGAGGTCGACGCGTCAGAGGTGGGGGTAGGAGCGGTTCTTTCACAGCGCTCTCCCTCAGATGACAAGATGCACCCGTGCGCGTTTTTCTCCCATCGTCTTTCTCCTGCCGAACGCAATTATGACATTGGTAACAGAGAGTTGTTGGCCGTCAAGTTAGCGTTGGAGGAGTGGCGTCATTGGCTTGAAGGGTCGGGGGTACCTTTTATTGTATGGACGGATCATAAGAACCTTGAATATATTAGATCTGCTAAAAGACTCAACTCCAGGCAGGCTCGGTGGGCACTTTTTTTCGGACGTTTTGACTTTGTTCTCTCGTACCGCCCCGGGTCTAAAAACATCAAACCCGACTCTTTATCTCGTATTTTTGATGCTTCCGAACGCCCGGTTACTCCCGAGTGTATTTTGCCAGAGAAGATAGTTATCTCTACACTCACATGGGAGATCGAATCGAAGGTCAAAGTGGCCTTAGAAGGGGTAACGCCCCCGCCCGGCGGCCCACCGAGTTGTTTGTTCGTTCCGGAGGGGTTAAGATCCGAGGTCCTCAAATGGGGTCACTGCTCCAACATTGCTTGTCATCCAGGGGTAAACCGCACTTGCAGTTTAATAAAGCAACGATTTTGGTGGCCACTTATGGCTCGCGACATTCGCAGTTTTGTTTTGGCTTGCTCGGTCTGTGCGGTTGGTAAGACATCTAACCAACCTCCCCATGGGTTACTTCAGCCGTTGTCTGTTCCTTCGAGACCCTGGTCCCACATCGCTCTAGATTTTGTTACCGCCCTCCCGCCCTCCCAGGGCAAGACGGTCGTTTTGACCGTCGTGGACCGATTCTCGAAGGCAGCACATTTCATTCCCTTGCCCAAATTACCCTCAGCCAAGGAGACAGCGGTATCTGTAGTAGACCACGTCTTTCGGTTACATGGCCTCCCGATGGACGTGGTCTCCGACAGAGGTTCCCAATTTGTGTCCAAATTTTGGCAGGAGTTTTGTAAATTACTAGGAGCCACGGTTAGTCTGTCTTCGGGTTATCACCCCCAAAGCAACGGTCAGACCGAGAGAGCCAATCAGGATCTGGAAAGAGTGTTGCGATGTTTGGTATCCAAGAATCCTTCATCCTGGAGCCAGCAACTCTCTATGGTTGAGTACGCTCATAACTCGTTACCAGTGTCATCTACGGGCCTTTCGCCATTTGAGTGTAGTGTAGGTTACCAGCCACCTATTTTTCCTAGTCTGGATTCCGAGGTCGCGGTCCCCTCTGTTCACGCCTTTATCCAGAGGTGTCATCGCACATGGACCAGAGCCCGTGAGACTCTGCTCCAGGTGGGAGCGCGCACCAAGGCTAAAGCCGATCGCCACCGGTCTAAGCCTCCCGTTTACGTCGTCGGTCAAAAAGTGTGGCTTTCTACCAAGAACATTCCTCTCCGCTCCGTATCTAATAAACTTGCTCCCAAATTTATCGGCCCGTTCACTGTCACCAAGATCATTAGTCCGGTGACAGTCCGCCTCAAACTCCCTCCGGCGTACAGGAGGATTCATCCCGCCTTCCATGTATCCAAAATCAAACCTGTTTTTCACTCCCACCTTAATCCGCCAGTCCCGGTTCCCCCACCGCCGCGACTCGTAGATGGGGAACCAACTTATTCGGTTAATCGCATTCTGGATTCTAGACGGAGGGGACGCGGTTTCCAGTACTTGGTGGACTGGGAAGGTTACGGTCCGGAGGAGAGAAGTTGGGTTCCTGCTAGGGACATTCTGGATCACTCCCTTATTGATGATTACAATCAACAGGTAAGGTCGGCTGGGAGCGTCAGGGGACGCTCCTAGGGGGAGGGGTACTGTCACGGTTCATGGATTCCCTGTCTCACTCTTGGGTGCGTGTTGAATGTAGGTGAGGGCGGAGCCTGGGATTGGCTCATCACGCACCTGTGGCTGATCACCTGCACCAGCTGCAACTCATCACCTTCACACTATTTAGTCTCTCTGTTTCTCTCTTGTCTTTGTCAGAGCGTTGTTGGATGTTTCCCCTTGTGTCTCCGTGTTGGTTATCGTTTCCCCCTTCCGTGAAACGCTGGATCCCTTCCCGGATTACCTCTACCGATCTCCCGAGTCACAGCTGCCTACAGCCTGCCCGTGTCACCAACAGAGCCTCTCTCACTGCTCCGTCTTACCCGGACTTCTTCAGTGTTCTGAGTTTTGACTTCTGTGACACTATCTGTCTTATTAAACTGAGTTACTTGCAATTGAATCCTGCCTCTGTGAATCCGTTACATGTTCTAAGTTGTTTCTAGTCCAAACATCTACAAATTCTTAAAACAAGAAGTATTTACTAGACAAGCAAAAGTAACTGTCTTTTTTGGGGAAAAATAACTCAAAATTAAGAATTTTTGCTAAAAAATAAGCAAACGAATCTGCCAGTGGGGTAAGCAAAATAATCTTAAAACAACATTATTTTCATGCACTGGCAGATTATTTAGCTTATTTTAAGCAAAAGCTCTCTTATTTTTGAGTTATTTTTTCCCAAAACAAGACAATAATTTGTACTTGTCTAGTAAATGTTTCGTAATGTAAGAATTTTTTGATATTTAGACTAGACTAGACTAGAAACCAGACAAAAATACTAAGTAAGAAATTCATTTTTTTTATTTATTTTTTGCAGTGTACTATGGATGTCAATGGGGCACATGGACTGTTTGGTTACTCACATTCTAATCAGACACTTTAGGGGAACATAACAACTGCATATTTGCATGCATTTAAAGCTGTGTGAGTGGTGTGAAAAGAGGTCAAAGGGGAGTCATGAGACCAGAAGTGAATAGATATTCAGCATCTTTAACCTCTTTCTTTCTCTCTCTCTCTCTCTCTCTCTCTCTCTCTCTCTCTCTCTCTCTCTCTCTCTCTCTCTCTCTCTCTCTCCTCTCTCTCTCTCTCTCTCTCTCTCTCCTCTCCTCTCTCTCTCTCTCTCTATCTCTCTCTCTCTCTTTCTCAGCCTGTTTTCCTTTTAGGGCACAACTGTCCCAGAGAGACAGCGCAGAAGAGCCAGGCTTTGCCCTGTGGGTCCTCAGGGTCTGTGTGGCAACAACATCCCCCATGAAGCCACAATGATGTCTCATCCTGCTAATGAGCACACCCACAAGCAGCCAATGTGGTAGCCACAAGAGGACTCATTCACCCCATGGCATGCATGCCACTCAGGTCAGTTCATCCTTACGCCAGAACCGAGTCTGAGCCATCACGAATATGAGTGTGACAGAATTTGTATGCAGTGGGTTGGTGTTAGCGTGAAAGTGAAAATGTGTGTGTGTAAAGAAAGGAGGGCATGTCATCTCCCATAAGAAAGAGGTGAAGTTCACAGGCCTCAGAGGAGCTCCACAACCCAGCCATTAAAGCCCTGTTAAAACAGTTCTGATGTTGTCAGCTTAGAAGAAGAGAGATGATAGAGTAACAGACAGCGATGGAAGGGGGTTGGGGGGGAGAGAGAGAGAGAGAGAGAGAGAGAGAGAGAGAGAGAGAGAGAGAGAGAGAGAGAGAGAGAGAGAGAGAGAGAGAGAGAGAGAAAGAGAGAGAGAGAGAGAGAGAGAGAGAGAGAGAGAGAGAGAGAGAGAGAGAGAGAGAGAGAGAGAGAGAGAGAGAGAGAGAGAGAGACCCATACAGCATGACAGCACGTTGTCTGTTTGGCCGGCAGCACTTTGCTGGGTCTCCAGCTTGCATAGGTGTCAGATCAGCAAGCTCCTAATTTCAGCATCAAATTTTTATAAGCACACAGCAAGATTCGCCAAGGTGCATCGGAGGTCTCAGAGCTCAGAGCTTAAAATGCTAAAAGCCTCTCAAAGATGCTATAAGTGTCTTCTCAGATGATCAAAGCTGGTGGTTCCTCTCGTATTGGGGCACAGTCATGATGAGATGGAACAGAAATGTTTGATGGTTGTGAACTTACGAGACCTTTGCTTGTTTATATTTTGTACTGTAATAAGCAAACCAGGCTCATTGGAAATATGTGACGCTGCCTATATAAATTAGCATAATGTGATAAAAGTTCATTATTTTCCATAATGTAATGATAAAAAATACACTTTCATATATTTTAGATTCATTGCACACCAACTGAAATATTTCAGGTCTTTTATTGTTTTAATACTGATGATTTTGGCATACAGCTCATGAAAACTCAAAATTTTGCATTTGAAAATCAAGGTGCCAGAGTCTGGAGGAAGACTGGGGAGAAGGAAATGCCAAAATGCCTGAAGTCCAGTGTCAAGTACCCACAGTCAGTGATGGTCTGGGGTGCCATGTCAGCTGCTGGTGTTGGTCCATTGTGTTTTATCAAGGGCAGGGTCAATGCAGCTAGCTATCAGGAGATTTTGGAGCACTTCATGCTTCCATCTGCTGAAAAGCTTTATGGAGATGAAGATTTCATTTTTCAGCACGACCTGGCACCTGCTCACAGTGCCGAAACCACTGGTAAATGGTTTACTGACCATGGTATTACTGTGCTCATTTGGCCTGCCAACTCTCCTGACCTGAACCCCATAGAGAATCTGTGGGATATTGTGAAGAGAAAGTTGAGAGACGCCAGACCCAACGCTCTGGATGAGCTTAAGGCCGCTATCGAAGCATCCTGGGCCTCCATAACACCTCAGCAGTGCCACAGGCTGATCGCCTCCATGCCACGCGGCATTGAAGCAGTCATTTCTGCAAAAGGATTCCCGACCAAGTATTGAGTGCATAACTGAACATAATTATTTGAAGGTTGACTTTTTTTGTATTAAAAACACTTTTCTTTTTATTGGTCTGATGAAATATATATGCAATTTTTTTGAGAAGGACCTGTATATATATATATATATATATATATATATATATATATATATATATATATATATATAAAGTTCCGATAAAACATGGAAAGACGACGTGTGTGTGTGTGTGTGTGTGTGTGTGTGTGTGTGTGTGTGTGTGTGTGTGTGTGTGTGTGTGTGTGTGTGTGTGTGTGTGTGTGTGTGTGTGTGTGTGTGTGTGTGTGTGTGTGTGTGTGTGTGTGTGTGTGTGTGTGTGTGTGTGTGTGTGTGTGTGTGTGTGTGTGTGTGTGTGTGTGTGTGTGTGTTTGTTTTTGTGACATATCAGGGTACAAATGTGTATAATGACATGGGTATGACAAAAGTATAACAGGCGATGGTGACTTATGAGGACATTTCCCCATGTCCCCACTTTTCAGACATAGTAAACTTGCTCAGTACCTCACCTAGTACGATGCCTTGTAATGGCATGGCTGGTTCACAAATGCCAACCAACCAACGACCAACATAATAAAACATTGCCACAGTCACGTTGATCACCCACAGGCATTTTTTTTTTTTTCATGACACTGGGCCTTTCAACACATCTGCATTCGAGAAAAAACTAAATAGCTTAGAGCTTTTGTCCCCTGAAATGGTTGTGAAATGTAACTGGAACAACATTTCACATTTTGCAGAAAAATAAGGAAAAATAATAATATTTCCTATAAGCCTGTGTTGGTAATGTTAATTTCACGAGTTCACACTTACAAATAATTCAGATAGAATAAATAGTATGCGTATTTGGCGTGCTGTCCGAGGAGAGGGCTCCGAGCTCGGTATTTGGCCCGAACCCAGAGTACTCCCCCCCGTATCTCTGGTTAGGAAAGTTAACCAGGTGCGTGTGAGGTAGAAGGGGTGGTGGAGGGATGCTGCAAACTTTGTCAAGGAACATTGGTGAGTTGACTGGCTATTTATGTGATCCTCTACTTGAGCTGATTGGTAGACATGATGATTACTGATTGTTGACAGCTGGTTGGAATGACATCATGATTAGGTAGATCATTTGCACGTGCTTCTCCCGAACTTAGTTTTTTAAGAAACATCATTTAAGGATGAATTTGTCCCCACAGAATTTCTGAGGTTATTTTTTATTCACTGCATATTTGATGGTACTTAATATGTTTATATGCATCAGTCCAGTTTTTCTTCATACACTCCCTTTGTTTATATGGGTGACTGTCAGTGTCTGATGTAACGAAAATAGACCCAAAGATTGGTGCCTCTGAACTTGACCCTCTTGACACCTCCTCTGCTCTTGAGGGCTGGAAGGCGCCATGCCTTGCTCAACATACCATGCCAGTAAGTGATCACAAGATATCTCAAGGCTCTCGTGTTATAAATGGAACACTTACAACAATGTGTGCTTCTTCCGGCTGTTAATTGCTAAAAGCAGTGCTTCTCACCTTTTGATGTCATGGAGACACCCAGCCACAGGCTCCATATAAATGTTGTCCATTTAGGACATTAGGTTGACAGTCCACACATCATTTAACAAACTGATATTCAGTTCCCGGCACACTCCACTTTGCATATGCTTTTCTTTTTGGTGGTGTGCATTGAAAGACTGTCAGAGTTAGCCTGATGCTGCTGGACAGAGCACCAGCTATTAGCTCTTCAGCTAGTCATTTTGATGAGTTGTGTCAAGTCATTGAAGCTGACAAGAAGACATACAGGGAACGGATGGCATTTCCAAGTCCACCCCAGTATTTTAAGAGAAAACTAATGCTAAGACACATAAAATGCCCACTGTTCCTCTCAGTTTTCCTCTTCTTTGTTTAATGGATAAAAAAAAATGCTTCATAAAATTAGACCTGAATTGCCGTAAGATATATTTGTAATACATATGTAGTTACATGTTGTTACATTGTAATAACATGGTAATTAAGGCTCATGTTGTCTTTTGGATAGTCAAAAGCTTTTTAATGTAAAAAAACACAGTTATCTTTAATAAAAAAGATACCAGAAGATTAAATTGTTGCCTTACCCTTTGCTAAACATTAGGCAGCCTTTCTAAATAGAGTTATTAAATGAATTAAATATTGAGCAATGCAGGGATGCATATTACATGGTTCCATTTGCTGATTCATTTACTTATTAATAAGATCTTGTAGAAAGTAGTGTTAGTAAAAGATCATATCCAGACACGCGTTTCAGTGTGTGGGTTTCAAAGTTACTGAAGAAGGAACTAAAAGAAACGATCACAGTTAATTCATAGTGGCAAGCATGAGGAAAGAGAGATAAGTTTATTTGGATCTGTCGCAACCTACTCCACTACCGCCATGGGTTGTAATCCTAATAGAAAACATGGACTTTTTAAATGTTGTACTTTACTTTATAGCAGTAGTAAAATGTAATTGTCCTATGGGTCGTGGGCATGCTGGAGCCTGTCCTTTCCTCGGAGCTGGGAATTGCCACCATCATTTTATTTCAAAATGGTTAACAAATAGGAAACATTTTTATATTAAACAGCAACTGAAAACAAATGCATGTAATACATTTATACATAAAAAATCAGATGAAACGAGTTACATATACTTTCTTTTCTTTTTTCTTTTTTGGGGGGGTGTCAGCTGTGGTTGCAGGTACTTTATCATCAAAAATATGATAGCATTATATTTGTATAGTATAACTTTACAGGCTGAGTCTAAAGTTACAGTAAAATAATGTTATGTTATTTTATTTATTTTATTTTTCATTAATTTAAGTATTAGAAATCACTAAAAATTGTTCTTTTTCACTTCCAAAAACAGGATTTTACTGTAAAATGACATGAAATTGTAGCAATTAACATGTACTAGTAATATTTTCACAGATTCTTCCCTCTCTGATCCTTGTGTTGAGGGAAAGCTGAAAGGAGAGGATGAGAGAAAAACGGAGAGGAGAAAGGGGCAGCTGCTTCTTCCAGCCAGCTGGCTGATGTGAGGTGACGGGGCTTTTCCAGCGAGAGCACAACGTCACATGTCAGGCAGGTCAGCACGGGCCATGCAGACAGCTACTGAAATATTCAACGCAATGCTCACATATCATGCATCTAACGCCTCTGAAACAAGCCTGGAAAGAAGAAGAAGACTTAAGTGGAGAGGTTCTATAGAAGTGTACAAATCCATAAATATCGTTTCGGCTTAAAGTGTCAAAGATGTCTGAAATATACAGTACATCTAACTCATGTCATTATTGAAATAACCTCATGAATTACTAAATTATTACAATAAAATATACTAGCAATAGTAACAACATGTTGGTAAATGTGTTGAGACAAGATTTTGTGACATCTACAGAGAGAGAGAAAGGTTGGGGATTATCTTAACCAATCTTACCCTATTCCAAATATGTCCTGTTGTTACCACATGCGCTGGTAGCATCCCATAGAAACAGTTTAGTATGTTGATAAAGTGCATAAAAGGACTGAATGATAACTATATTTAAAATCTTTTTTTTTGTGCACTTTCACTTTATGCACTTTGTGCCTTAAGTACATTTTGATTTATCATGTGTATATATCTTATAATATATATCCTAACTCTAAAGTTAAACATAATCTTATCTATAGATCTTGAATTCAGAATGTCATCACTCTAAAAAATGCTGGGTTAAAAACAACCCAAGTTGGGTTAAAAATGGACAACCCCAGAAATTGGGTTGTTTGACAGTCTAATACGTGTTTGAAAAATGCATATGCAAATGATTTGGCATTTTTAAGTTAATAAACAACACAATCTCATGGCATTTAAAGGGTTAGTTCACCCAAACATAAAACGTAGCCCATGATTTTCTCAGCCTCAAGTCATCAAGGCCATCCTATATACAATCAAAGTTATATTAAAGTGCCCTTATATGGATTTTTGAAAATGATCTTTCATATAGTGTGTAACACAGTTCTAAGCAAATCAAAACATCCTGCAATGTTTTAAATCAGATTTGTACTATCTGCTTATGGCCCACTGAATGAATGTTTAGAGGCAGATCTTTATGCTTCCTTTAAATAAAAAATAAAAACATTTTACCAGTAATTTTTTTAAATGTTTTTATTTACAGTACAAAGTCCCCTTTCAGTGTAGCAGGGCAGGACAAATGCATTAACACTGAGGATATCATCTATTCTGCACAGACTGGATCATTCCCCCATATCTTCTTCATTATTAATTGCAAAACATACACAATTTATACATTAGCTTTAGTCTTTAAAGCCCCCCCAGTTGTTTGCCAATGCTACACAAACAACTTCCGCATGCAGAGAGACAGAAACTGGAGCATATATGGTTGCTGAACACCTGCTGGGACTCTGGAGATCAACAGTTTCCACACATGCCACAATCACGCAAATACAAGCAGCCATCTTAAAGGAAACGGATCTACAATTCCTTGTATCTGAGTTAAAACCCATGACAAACAGAAAGCTGATGCTTTAATTCTCCTGTATGCTATAAATCAGTTCTGATATGTTACTGTGTTTAAAGAGTGCTAAAATCAGGACGAAAGGTAAATGTCTTCACAGCTTGTAAGCAATTTATCACACATAGAAGACCACCTACAGTTTAACATGGCTTTTTAGTTCACAGTGCGAATCAAAATGGACCATTAAGAGCAGCTGGCTGGATGAGTGAGTCACTTTCTGTTTGGGTATTTCTGGTGTGTGTGTGTGTTAATGATAGTCCTGAGGGAACAAAAATATTACCGCATATTTGATTTTTTTTTCTTTTTTTTTCAAATATTACCTTCCACTCAAAGTATAATATAGCTGTTTTTAAATGTAAACTATCTTCATTCTTTACAAGTTGTAAAGCCAAATTTGCATGATAAATGAAGTTATTGTTTCCCAAAATAAAGAATTGACTCTGAACCACCTATACGAGTCATTTGTAATTGTATTGTGACTGCTTCTCAAATCTCAGAGTTCAACACAGCATTCGCAAAATGTTTGCTCTTGAAAGATGGGTCAGTTTTTTTGGACCAGAGCTGTTATTGATACAGTCCCAACATGTACACTACATTAAATTATAAATATACACATCGGTTTGTTGATGGACATACACATATTAATGCTAGAGGAATTACAGTTGTAACATCTCATAATGTACCTCAAAATGAGTAGCGTATCACTAATACGCTAGCCAACTGTACAATCTATTACCAACTAGCCAACTATGGTCGCAAGTTATGTCGTTATCAACATAGTCAAAAATATTCAAGTCCATGCTACACGTTTAGTATATAGTTCAACAAGTCTTTGTTTCCCGAACCATTGTTCCAAAGAACATTCGTAAACAGCATCGCAAACTTGCGTGGTTGGAACAACAGCTGTCGACCTGTGGTTAGAAGCATAGTTTCTTGTTTGCATAACATGTAGCCTTAAAAAAATCCTTATCTTGAGCAAAATAAGCAAGCGGACTTTAGTACATAAATGTTATTTAGAATACATACAAATGTCTTTTAAGTTCGTCAAGAGATTTAAAGCACTGTTTCTGAAGAGTGCGCACGTGCGGACGTGCTCTAATTTGTAAGAATAAGCTTATGATTGAATCTGGAAATAAAACAAAATAAGAATTAGTCCTCATGTACCATGTCCATACTTTATAGCAAAAATTCTAGCATTAATTCGATATCAAAATAATTACTCCACCTCCTGCGTGGCATCATTATCCAATATGGTTGAACGACATATTTGCAACAGCTAAACAGTTGACATTTGACTAGCTAATTGATTTCTTCAATGATGCAACATACAAAATAAAACAGGAGCCGCATTCATTTTAACGGCACTAATTTATTAAAGGGGGGGTGAAATGCTGTTTCATGCATACTGAGCTTTTTACACTGTTAAAGACTTGGATTCCCATCCTAAACATAGACAAAGTTTCAAAAACTAATATTGGACGTTTGATGGAGTATTTCTGTGTTAAAAATACTCCTTCCGGTTTCTCACAAGTTTCGGAGAGTTTTTTTCGAGTATGGCTCGGCTTGACGTTAATAGAGCGGAAGGTCCTTGTATGGGCCGTACAGGCTCTTCTCCCGGTAGGGTGCGTGCGCGCGTGACTAGAGCGAGAGAGGAAATGCACGCCCATAAACATTCTCTCAGGTGCAGATCCAGTCGATCCAGGCGCCGCGCTCCACTTTATTCCTATGGGTGACGCTTCAGCACAGCATTCCGGGAAGGCAGCGCTGCATTTGACCCGATTTGAACGTGAAATGACGGGAAGCTTCACAACATCGCTTCAGTCGCGTCGCAAAAGTGGATCTCCACCGTTCACTGCTGTCAGGACTTTACCAAATCATACCAAAGAAGTGTGTTTTTGACGGAGCGGTCCCAGCGTTAAAGGTTCGGTTTATCCCAGCGCGCATTTTCTGTTTGATCCATAGCCCATAGTTGGAGAAATCGGGATAAGCCATAGACGTAAAGGATGCAGCAGCAAACATTACTAGGGAAAGAAAATGGTTATCATTAATATTCTAAACCAAAAGTGCAGTTATTGCCTATAAGACACCATATTGTCTGTTTAACCATAGATACCAGGTCGAAAGAAAAGTCAGTTTACAATGAACACATTCTCTGCAGTCAGAGCGCGACACGTGAATACACTGAAGCTCACTCTCGCTCATGTCTGAGGTAAATTATTGACACGTCACCACTTACAGTACATGTGTTATATTGAACTAAATGCATTACAATCGGCTAAAACGAATGCATAGGTTACTCTTCTGAACCAAAACACCCGAGTCTGTGTTCTTCACACTGTTCACGTGAATCGAGGCATAGTTCGGCACGCACACGCAAAATACCTAGCCTGACAAGCCAGACCCACATCAAGATGTTTGGTCTGGAAACTCACCATAGACAGGGCTCAATCCGAGTTGTCTTTCAAACTCCCTCTGCACGCGATAGGATAGATCTACCACCAACCAGAGCAACGAAGGTGAAACAGAGCTTGTTGATAGATTAAACATTCACCGTATCCGGTCGGCTAAACTCCGAACACATCTTCCCTTTTTAAGAATGACTTCAGTGCCGTTCTTTGTTATTTTCTCTTTGTTCGATTCGAAAGACCGCCGCCGTTCGCCAGTTTCTGTGTTTACTAGAAGCACGCAAACGCAACTCGGCCGTCATCATTATGGCCCCGCCCGCCGACTCTATACACGATGTGATTGGCCCGTCCAGATTGAGAGGAATACAGCTCAGAAGGGTATTGAGAGTTCCCAGACGACACTTGCGGGCAGATTAAATTTGCTGCCACTACGGTGCGTCTAGATTTCTATGGTACAAAATACCAGCAGTTCAATAGAGCCTCTCTTAAAGGGGACACACTATATTCCTGCTCGTGGAATATGGACTTCCTCCGGGTATGGTGTGGTACTTGTGTGCTCACAGGTCCGCATAACAGCTTTCACATTACCAGCTTTTCATACGAAGTGTGCCCTGTTCTGAACTAAACTGGCAGTAATACTACCTTTATTTATATTCTTAAAGTGAGAGAAATCCCTTCTTATTCTGAATTTTTAAGCTAGGCTTAAGAGACATGAACAAGTTCTTTGATAAACATCTATGACCTTTGATACATGTCTAGTCTTCATGCTGTTTTATTGATTATTATTGAATAAGTATTATATGGTTTCACTAATAATAAACGTACATTTACAGAAAGCATGCATATTTGTCCATATACCCATGTTGATTAGAGTATTAAAGCTTAATTTAAACTAAATTTAAGATACATTTACAACAAATAAAAATCTGCGATTAAATTACGATTTATCGCGAGTTAACTCATGACAATTCATGCGATTAATCGCTTGACAGCCCTAATATATATGCACTTTAAATATTATCACATATTTGCTGTTTGTTATAGTACTCACATAGTAAATCCTCAAAGCTTAGGAAAGGCTAAAAAGCTGCATAAAAAACCTTTAAACATTTCTTCATGTTGCACTATTCAATTCTTAGCATAGAGAAAGAACACAGAAATGAAAGCATTTCCATAAATGCATTTCCAATGATCTAGAAGGAAATATTAGCTGACCATAATTCTTTTTTAACCATCAGTTGATTTGTTAAACATAAACATGAAAGTCCAGTATTTTTTAAACTTTAATACCACCTGGCTAAGATACACCCTAGAGTTCAGTTAAAACCCACAGAAATTAAGCTTTCTGAAAAGAAAAAATAAATCATGCGCCAATCAAGGAACCAAATGAAGGCCAATTTTGTAATTGAATATCCCACAAACTCCATTGACCAACATTGAAAAAGACTCAGAATCCACAGGAAGTAAGAATGAGGGAACTATTTAAAAACAGAAGGATGGGGTTGGTAAGGCAAGAAGTGGAGAAGATGCCATCTAGCTTAGCTACGAGAGTTTTTAAAAAAAGTTTCCTAAGCAGTAGGCTTATAATTTTTCTCTGGAACACAGATGAACAGTAAAAAGTCCCATAGACTTGCACTAAAAGCAGTCAAACCACATCTGGAGATCCAAATATCATAAAGGCTTTGTGGGTTTTGACTTGGGCCAATGAGCTATCTCCTAGCAAAAACATAGCAACCACCAAGATCACCCTATATAACTGCAATGCACTAAAAGCACTAAAGCTATCACTCAGACTATCCTCCTATTTTTAAAACATCACACATTATAAGACAATTTTAAGATATCAGCAAATATATCATGCCAAACCTTCTGCAATTTTTAGTTTTAGAAAATAGTGTTAAAATGTGAGTATCAATCATTTGGGAGTGAGTATCATTTCATTTGGCAGTTTTCAAAAGATTAACTTCAACAATCTGTTTGGTTTCCATGTTCACTTCCATCACTCAGAATCAGACTGTTTAACCCTTTCTCACATACGATCACACAGGTGTGATCGGTCTTGGCTGGTCACTGGAGCGTATGATAACACCGGTGTGATTAGAACGGTCAGTGCTTCACATGATCAACTGCTAAATTCAAATGTGCTTTCACATGAGAAAAGAGCCAGAGACACAAGTGCTTAGCACTTGTCATATACAACAACTATTCAGTGTTTTCAACCCTAAAATGTTTATTTTATGTTTCATACTTTTAAATACACATAAGTACCAGCAAAACAATAAATTGAGAGTTTCTAAAATTCACACTGATGTCTATGGAAGCGGTAATGATCATTATTTCCATTGTAATTTTCAAAATTTCATTCATATCAAATACAGATTGTGTAAATAACCTTTAACGTTTACTCCATTCTTCTCCCAGTTTACCGGCCACTTACTTTCATGTATTTCAGGAGAAGTGGGTGAATTCACATGTTGTAAATCCAGATGCGATTCTCTGGACAAAATGGAGGTCGTTATAAAGGTGTTTAAGCAACAAAACACATCAACTTGCCCATTTTTGACAATTGGAATATCAGATATGTCATGCTATAGTAAACAAAATTGTAAATATTTTTAATAAAAAAGGAAAACGGAAATAAAAGAAGCTCATCAGTCATACAGCACTATGTGACAGCGGTGTGTCATGTAGTGATGCAACACAAGCAATGATGCGACACCTTGGAAACAATAAAGCCATACTTTTTAAATAATGATCACCTTGAAAAACTCACAAGCACTAATACTGTTCCAGTTAGTTCTGTCAGTTCATTGTGTTTTAGAACTCATGAGCAAAGGTATACGCTGGTAGAGTGCTATCTCTACTCCATACTTCTTCTATATCTATATCAGTCTCTCAGTCTTATTCATGCCTGAGCAAGATGAGCAAAACAAGTGAGATCCTTTTAAAGTGGTTTTCTGGCAGACCTCAAAGCTCTCCACAATGCACTTAGGAGTCAAATATTTGGATTAAGAGCGCCCATCACTCTCGATCAGTATAATATATCCAGTGTGGCGTTTATACTCTTAAGAGCTGTCTGCCTTTATTTGTGGAGATGCTAGTGCTGTGGCTGACTCCTTTAGCTCCAATGGTACTGCTCAGGTTGACTGTGCACAAATAAACAGCAGTGTGTTGATTTAGGAAAGAGAGAGCGGAAATAAAAGACAGAAAGTGGGAGGCCGGTTCCGGAGAGGCAGTAAACATACAGAGGGTAGGCTCCAGGGCAGACTCATGCTACTCAGCACAGCAATCCAAATCTAAGAGCAGTAACCTCTCAGCCCTGCTGTCTGCTGTCTGGAGCCTGGAGCTCATTCACATGGCATTTAGAAGAGCCCTTGCAGTGCCATCAGTCCTGCCACTAATTGCCCAAGATTAAGCATTTGAGAAATGAGGTATGAGAATAATTATTATTGGTGTTTGCTAAGATGAGCATCATTATTGCTAATGTTCATAGTTAGGGTTGGGGAATTGAACAACCTTCTGACCTTTGTATTAAACGTTGTTGCTCTTTCACTCATACAGGCTTTACCTAGCCTTGATGCCAGCCAAACTCAGCCCCGCCCACAACATTTGAGCTCAGGACATTCCGTCTGGACTTGATCCATAAAGGTGTAATTATGCCCGAACAGAAACTGTTTGGACTAATGAAATTGTCAGGGTGGGTTTTAGACGATGATGGACAGATGATAAACAGTAACGTAAGAATTTCAAAGGTTGAATTTGTTCTAATCCTAAACGGAGAGCTTGTTCGCATATGCATTCGCTTATGTTTTTCTCAGAAATGATGATCATGTTGGTAAGCTGTGTATCCATAAATTCTTTTTTTACAACACCGGCAAAGATTGTTTATTCCAGCGTGCTTGCAGACAGGGTTGCCAAGTATTTACAACAAAACCCGCCAACTAACATTACTAGCCCAAAACAATACTTGTCAGGGTGTTCTCCAGAAAAAAAAATGGCTTTTGGGGGGTAAAATGTGTTATTTTGGCAAGGTTGCCTGCCAAAATTTGCATTCATGGGTCTATATATCACATAACTGAGGTCGCTTCACTTCAAACTGAGGACATGGAAAACAACTGCAGTCTTGGCAACACAGTGCAGTTGAGTTCTGTTGACATTTGACAATTAACATTATTACCCCTTTTCCACCAGAATGAACCGGGTGCTAGTTCGGAGCCAGTGATAGTGTCAGTTCTAAGTTGGTTCGACTTGAGAGCCTTCTAAGAACCGTTTTCTTTTCCATATGCTAAGAGCCACAACAGAGCCAGGTCTTACGTCATACCAGAGTCCTGCACGGGTCCATCCCAGACCCGTTAATATTTGCCCGTTACCCGATCCCTGCCCGCAATAAATGACACACGCTAAAATCATTTCAATTAAAATGCTTTATTTTTTTTAATATTGCACTTCTCTCAACATCAACAGCATCATGAATGGGCTAAAGAAACAGGCTAAAGTGCCTTTATAGACTCGTTGTCAACAATTTTATATACTTCACTCACCAACTTTACTTTTACTTCATCCATTGCTTATCCTGCAACGCTCGCTCCATCTGGGCTACGAGTGGCATCAACAAAAGTCACAGTGGTGGTGACGTGATGGATCAAATGGCAAATAGTTGTTGCGTGTATGTGTAATGGTAAATTGGACATAGAAATTGTAATACAGTATGTTTGGGGGGGAAGAAGGACGACCGGATCGTTTTGATCGTTTTTCGAGAACCGGCGAACATTTAAAAGACTTAACCAAACAAAGCGAAAGTAACGCGGCCCCTTACGGACATCTGCCACGCACACACATAATAAAACAAACACAACTCAACGTCAAACCCAGGTCTGGTGATCTCTCGTCCTTATATGCCGCCGAGCTCCCTCGTGAGAGGATTTGAGACCGGTGTGGCTCACAGGTGACACTCATTCGCCATCACGCCCCGGTCTCGCTCGCTCCTCCGCCTTGCCACAGCACAGAAAAATATTGCACATATTTTTCATCCGCGCTTCTACCCGCTCGCACGGAATTAATTATCCGCCCACACCCCGCCCGTGTATTTTATAATTTATGTCACAATCCACCTGTTTTAGCCACTTTTATGCCCGCGGGTACCCGACCCGTTGCAGGACTCTACTGCTAGGGAGGCAGCGGGAAACACACACACACACACACACACACACACACACACACACACACACAATTTCCAGGCGTGTTCTATCTAATGCATTGACGCTGCGCAGACCAACCCACATATGATATCCAAATACTGCGCGAGCGATTCAAAAGCATAAGGGGTCGTTGGCGCTCGCTCTACTTTGATGTTATACGCAATCAGTCTGCACAGCGCGCGCCGATGCATCTCGAACAAGCCTTCCCTCAGTGGCCCATGGCTTTATGATCCTACATCAGCATTAAAACGCCGCAAATCCAACGCATTCGTGCAACTCTCCATGATTTGTATAGACGGAGATTACAATCCAGCAGCTGTTAGCTTGATTAGCTGCTATTGAAAAAATGGCGGTCACAGGTTTGTGTTCATCTTGTTGATCACGGTAACGCCGCCCCCAGCCGGTGACGCAAGCGGTTCTTACTTCTAGCCCAGCAATGTTTTGGTGTTACTTAAGAACCACTTTTCCTGGCTCGGAGCTGGTGCTTTGGCTGTGGAAACACAAAGAACCGATTTGAAACTAGGCTCTGGCTCCGATTTAGCACCAGCACTGCCTTGGTGGAAAAGGGGTTTATGTGTCGCTCCCTTGCTCTGATAGGTTGTAGGTCTATCCAATTGAGGTCTTTCTTCGGTTGAAAGCCCCATAATTACAGCCCAATGGAGCTGTATCAGACTCATTTTCTTACTAGAATTGAGTATGACCACGTCAGGCTAGCCTTTAGCAGTAAATAACCAGCAAATAATCATATGTGAATAGGACCTTTTCAAGAATACCGGTAAATTGGTTCTACCGATTTATCAGTTGGGGAAGTGGTAATATTACAAGTAAACTGCCAGTAATGTCCTCTGCTAGCCTGACAAGCCAGACCCACATCAAGATGTTTGGTCTGGAAACTCACCATAGACAGGGCTCAATCCGAGGGGCGGGATAAACGGTTGTCTTTCAAACTCCCTCTGCACGCGATAGGATAGCGCTACACCAACCAGAGCAACGAAGGTGAAGCAGAGCTCGCTGACTGATTAAACATTCACCGTATCCGGTCGGCTAAACTCCGAACACATCTTCCCTTTTTAAGAATGACTTCAGTGCCGTTCTTTGTTCTTTTCTCAGAGAAAAGCTTAACTCCAAGTCTTCCAGAGTTGCGGTCAGAGCTGATTCGAAAGACCGCCGTTTGCCAGTTTCTGTGTTTACTAGAAGCACGCAAACGCAACTCGGCCGTCGTCATTATGGCCCCGCCCGCCGACTCTATACATGATGTGATTGACCCATCCAGATTGAGAGGAATACAGCTCAGAAGGGTATTGAGAGTTCCTAGACGACACTTGCGGGCAAATAAAATTTGCTGCCGCTAGGGTGCGTCTAGATTTCTAGGCTAATCCTCTGCATAAAGGCCATTAGATATTTTGAAGAGAAAAAAGGGCTACGATAACAAAATAACATCATTTTGTTCTCGTTGCCCTGTTTTGGGAGTTCTCGCAGCTTGTTCTCGACACATCATCTGAGCAGGACTTTTTGTCTTGTGGATGTCCGAGAACTGGATGTGGATGTTTTATTGGTGCACATCAGCACCAGGATTGGTGTGTGAACAGGGATAATGAAAGCAATACATTAATATAGAACAGTGATTGAATTGACTGGACCATCTGTGCATTAAACTTCCAGGCAATGCAAAGAACCAAACCCAGAACCAAATATATATTGAATAAATATACTGTGTATAAATAACAGCTGCACCAAAATGCATATTTTTGCTCAGTTTGGGCTTCTGAATAAAATTGAAGGGTTTTGGACCCACTTTTGCCTTCAGAAGACAATGCTGAATAAAGTTGTAGTTTTTGTTATTTTTGGACCAAAATGTATTGTCGACGCTTCAAACGAGTCTAACCAACTGATGTCACATATGGACAACTTTGATGATGTTTTCATTACCTTCTGGTCGTGGACAGCAAGTGGGCATTCACTTACATTCAAAGGACAGAAAGGCCTCCGACTAAATCTAAAATATCTTAAACCGTGTTCGGAAGATGAACGGAGGTCTAACGGGTGTGGAACGACATTGGGTTGAGTCATTAATGAAAGAAATTTCCTTTTTGGGTGAACTAACCCTTTCATTCTTTGTGGCAAAGTTTCAACAAGGTGTTCAACAACTCATTGTAATTTTAAAGAGCAGAAAGAAAGAAAGAAAGAAAGAAAGAAAGAAAGAAAGAAAGAAAGAAAGAAAGAAAGAAAGAAAGAAAGAAAGAAAGAAAGAAAGAAAGAAAGAAAGAAAGAAAACATTATTATATTCATTATACACAGACTAATTTATTTATTTTAGCTTTATACAGCAGTTAACTCTGCCTCGCTTGAAGAAAAAAGGAACAAAATGCTCCAAAAGTGAGAATATTATAGCACAGTACTGGAACGCTTCTATTCACTACATAGAATTCAATTTATATGGCTTGAAAAATTCTAATCCAACTATTTTTGTTGTTGGAACAAACTACTTATCTAACTTAATGTCTATTTAACTGTAAAAGCAATACACTATGAGCAACCATGCTTTCGGCCTGAATATCAGCATGGTTGTGATTCAGATTGCTAATGATCACATGATAAAACTGCTGTACAAGCTTGAATTAAAAATGCAAGTTTGTTCAGCAGACGCCTGATGCCTGCAGCCAAATCCCAAGAGCACTCTTGTTGAACTGATATTGTTGAATTGTGTTGCTTTGCTTTAAGAACTGAATGTCATTCAAATTGCCAGTTCACTTTTTCACCTGACATTTTACCAGTGGTACTGTGGGGTCCGGCGGGGATTGCTGGCTCCTTCTCCTCCAGCATGAGGTCATGACCCTGGGCTACAAAGGTGAGAGTGAGGCCCAGGGGCTGCTCGTGGAGGTAGTGTTGGATTACCTCATTTGTTCCTTTCCTGCCATGATTAAGCCAATTACATTACATGGCATTCAACATCAGACACAAAGAATGCTCTAAAAATCAACATCAGGAGGAACTGACTGTCAAAGCTCAATGCTACCCATACAACAGCTTGTGGCCGAATACTTCACCGACATAGATGTGGATAGATTCCCAGGCTCACTGAGTTCCACAATGAGACATTGTACAGGAAACCCTTCACTTTTATCAGATTTACCTCGCTGCAACTGATTTAGCTTGTGTTTACATATATATTTCACATATTAAACACAATCACACAATACACAAGCTTAACTGTGCCTGGCATGAACAAACATACAGTCGTTTCAAACTGAGTACAATTTAATGGGGTGTCTTTCAAATTTGATTTGCCTACATTTCAGGGTGGAAACTCCAATTCCCCATATAACCAAATTCAAGCCAAAGTGTGTCATGAAATGAAGCCAGATATTTTTGTTAAACTGACACTGAATCCAAAAAAGTGAAGTTCAGAGGGTAGCTCTTTCTAACCACTGGGGTAAAGTATGAAAAACATAGAAACATGAGCACGGAAAGGCAGTGTGTTTTAGAGAGCTCTAATATATCACTACTAGCACATAGACACAGGATTTGTAGGCGCCAAGCCATAAGGGGGATATTGGCATACTTACAACAGCTTTTGCATTGCACTTCTGACTTCTCATGATACATCTTTGCCAAATATCTAGCTTCATGTAACAGGAACTCTGCATTAATGTCTTCCATTAAACATATGGTGGAACTATTCCACCTATAGAAGAGATTCAAACTTATGCCTTACTTCTTTGAAAGAATGTTATTACCTTAGTTATTTATTGATTAGCCTACCAAATACATACACACACACACACACACACACACACACACACACACACACACACACACACACACACACACACACACACACACACACACACACACACACACAAATATTAATTGTATTATTATTATTATTATTATTATTTATTATTATATTTGTTATTTATTAATGTTGTTTGGTGGCTATCTGAGAGAAAGGATTCTGTGCAGAATTCAAATGGGTCGATATGTTTGTTGTCTGCGCGGACTCGCGCATATGATCCGTGTTGCGCTCTCGTGTCTGTAGTCTAAATTTAGACCAGAGCCGTTGGGGTGTGTGCGCGGCTGCGGTGCGTGAAACTAACGTGAAAACAGACTTTATTCGCCTCAAATGAAGCATATTTACACTGAATCGTTTCCTATCACATATATAGTGTGCTATGTGCCTTTCACCATGTAGAAATTAGTAAATGTGTGTTAACAACTGACCGATTTCAGCCTTAGCTTTGAAGGTGTAGGGGGCAGGCTTTAGATTCTAGAGAACATTTGGATTGGACAGAAGATTTGACGAGAAAGTGAAGTCTGCGATGATGTCACCAAATTCTGAGATTTGTTTTAACGGAAGTGGAAGACTGTACATTTTGAATGCTTATATCTCCTAAATGCAAATTCTGTCATAGTTTTGGAACATACCAGCTTATTCATAACTTTAAGGCTAACACAGTAATAGTCAGGTCCGAATCTTCAAGATTGTGTAACCCTGTAGGCATTTTTGAGGAAAAGTTGTTATACCACATTTTTAGAAAGTTCAATGTCTCCTGAATAAGGATCCACCGTAAAACATTGAAATAAGGGTCCCATTTTCTGGTAATTGTTATCGAGACAATAGGTGCATTAATCACAGCCGAAACACTACAGGTGGATAGGGTAAAATTTTAAAGTTATAGATATCACCATAAAACTTTTCCAGTTTTTCACTTACATAGAGACAAACATATTTTGTATTACAAGTTTTCTGAAATGTAATGTTTACATATGCAAATGAGGCATTATCTATTTAAAAGTGCTAATTTGCATAATCTAAACTTTTATATCGGAATTGAAATCCACAGACTCGAATAGACAAAGTGTAGTGAAATGAACAATTGTGCTTTGTATTGTTGTGTATTTTCTTTGCACTGATCTGAAGGAATACAAGTTAAGGAAGCAAAATAACACAAAATCTCAATTGACAACTGCATTAAAAAACAACACCAGGGTTTTTGGTTGTACTTCAAGTTAAATAGTGCCATGCATTATACAGGGGTTAATAGTGTACAGTATACAGTATAGTGTGCATACACTTGCATATGCTCTCGGACTAAATATAAAATATCTTAAACTGTGTTCTGAAGATGAACGGAGGTCTTACGGGTGTGGAACAACATTAGCGAGAGGAGTTAATGACATAAATTTCCTTTTTGGGTGAACTAACCATTTAACGAACTACTGGATAAGACAAAGACGGCCCAGTAGAAGATCTTGTGCCACTGCTTGCTGCTTGCTTCTGAAGAATTTCAAGCAGTCACAGAGACCTACATTAAAGCCAACAACAACCCAAGCTAATGTTTTGGTGGAGCTACATGAAGATGGTTTCAATAGTCCAGCAAATGTTGCGCTATATCATGTGGTATCACCACATCAACTATGCTCAATAGGGGACCATCTACCTGAACAAAGATGCACCAACTTCCACAGCCTGTGAAGAAGGAGTTTGAGGCTGGAAACTTTGTAGTCAAGCGCTCTTTACATCGCTTCAACTAAGTGGATCCCAATCATAGTCAGGGGTGGCTAGGCTGTATTGGAAATAAGGGAAGAGGAATTGTTGATATAACAAAGACAAAGTCTTTCAACTTCCGATCCCATCTTGCCCAATGCACAAAAGTTGTCTTTGACTTTTGTCTGGATACAGAGGATGACTACATCCACAATGAAACCACAAAAGGCAGAATGAAACAGGACACAATAGATGAAGATGATTTGCTTGCAGTATTGCAGAGATTTGGTCTCTTTTCGGCTAACCTGCCCCAGACACTGCAACACATTGTAAACATTGCAAACAACGACTTTGCCACCCAGGATATTGAAGATGAGCTGTTGACAGCTAGCCTGGTTAAAACCAGAGCATTCTCAGTAGTAACTGAGTCATAACTCGATTATGGTCTGGCAAAGCTTCATAGATAAATCATTTCCAAAGGGATGTCACCAACGGACGATGACGAATGCAGAGCGATGGAGAAACATCTGAGACGGCAATTCTCTGTTTGTGATTTCGAGGAAGATGTAGCAGTGGCTTCTGACGACTTTTGTCATTGTTGTAAAAAAAATATGACAAAAGCTGGTGTCCACCACCACTACATCAACTTTTTTGCAAAATTTGGAAAACCTAATAGCATCTCAGACCAACTGAAACATCTCGGATTGACAGTCGAACAGAAAACATCAAGCTCTGATCATATCGGCGCCCGTTGTAAGGCATTTGTATCGGCATCCATCTTTGTAATGTACAAAATCTGCTTCACTGTCGCTGTGCTGTCTTGACCATGTAAAGCAACGTTTCTAAATGGTCAGCGATTTCGACAGATTAGAAATGGCCTTGAATGGGCTCTTTGCCAGACTACTTCCAGAGCAAATCTAAATTTGCCGGAAGTTGTCTGGGTTTTCCCAGGCTAGTTGACAGCTACACAGAAAGGGCTAAGTCAACTGTTTAAATTTGTAGAGGACAGGATGTTGCCATCTGAGGGGAGAAGAGTCACTTCTTAGGGATAAACTGAAAAAAAACAAGTATTTGACTTTTGCTTCCCTGTTTGAAGTTCAACAGTCAGACCCAATCACTGGGAAGGCAAAAACTGTCAAGGCAGACAGAAACATTCTACAGCATCTCATTGCTGCATATGAGGCAGGCCGCCCAGTCAACCTCAAAAACATTATGATGCATGAACTAATCCATGCACTGCATCTTGAAAATGCAGAAAGTCCAATGATACTTGTATGAACAAATAACTTTTGGAATATCTGTTATCACAGTATTGTTACTTGATATTGTTGAAATTTCAGAATTCCCGCAGCCATTTAAACATTAAAAACTGTCCCTTTAATGTTAATGTAGTTTTTTATTGTTTACATATTTAAATATTCTGAGACTGCAGAGTTTAGTTCTAATGATTAATGTTTAAACTGCAATAAATGCATTAAAACGTTTTTTTTTTTTTTTTTGGCAGCCATTTTGTTTTTATTGTTTATGCCAAAACAGTAATGTTTACAACTTGTTATACGGCAGAAATTGATTCAGCACCTAAAAATCATATAGAAACAACACTTGAAGTACTTTTCCTCAAAAATGCCTACTGCATCTTATCCAGGGCTATTTATCTATTTTGGGGACCCGACTATAATACTGAAAGCTTAAAAACTTTAATTTTGATTTCAGTGGATCTGTAAACCCTACTGATTAAGAATGGGAAGTCAGTAAAAATTCATGTGCATGTAAAGGCATGTGTCCCACAACTTTTGGCAGTATAGTTTATGTGACTTTGAATTAAAGCGTTACCGTTTCGTTTCGTTTTTCAAGTGCCTGTGCTCAGTAAAATCTGTGAAGAGTCGTGCTCTGTAATGAAGGTGGTGGTCCCAGTGTGGCTAGCAGGGTTTCTCCACACCTCCTTATCAATGTGCTCTATAAACTGGAGGAAAAGTGAAGAAGTTCAACAAAGTCAATACTCTAACCTTGTTCGTCCTTGCCATTGTTTATATTGCCCTGTGATTGATTGTTTCATTGTAATGTTTTTCATAAACATTCTTCTATTGAAATTATATGTACCTAAACAATAACTTATCTTTAATGAGTGAATGCAAAAAGTTATTAGCATGTTATTTCTAAATTCACCACTTATTTTTGTTTGAAAATGTGAAGAGATATTTTAAATTCCATTTATACATGAACTAGAGCAAAACCAATGTAATGCAATAATTTATATTATTATTATCTATGATTGCATCACATTGGTTTTGCTCTAGTTCATGTATAATTTTTTGTTGTTGCTGCAAATTTTAATGTCAAAGGCATTTTTAAGAATATGGGAATTACCAATAAGTCTCACAAGACTGGTCTATTGTCTCTTATATTTTCTCTCTTATTTAATAACCGGAACAGTCAGAATATTTCAGTTATCCTGACTGCCTAATAGGAAACGGAAGTCAGAATAGTGCTTTTAGCATTAATGCTAAACATCTCCACCTGGTCAGCCTGAGGGTCAGTGCCCATCCCCACCCACCTGCAACATCTAGGACTATGCTGAAATAGCTGTATTGTTTTTGGAAAGGGAGGCTGGAGTGTTTGGTAGCAGTGTAGGGGTGGGGTAAATGGTCCTCTAACAGCTGCTGACCCCAAAACACTTCCTTACCCACTAAACACACACGCACGTATACACAGGGGTCTGGTTTCCATTTCAGCTTTCTGGTGGAAAGGGTGGAAAGAAGTTGACCCTGCCCTGTGTTACGCCATTCTAACTGACAGCTCTACGTGTTAAAGCTGTGATATGGCACACGCACAGCCTCCCAATTTAGCCCAAATGGGTCTTGACTGCTACCAGACCTTCCCGGTATCTCTGAGCAAACCCTCCTGCACCCTGCCGCCACTCTGAATGTCATCAATCTCCATAAGGTCTTTCTTGGCAAAGCTTTGCTCATTATTATTGTTGTGTTATGTTTCAGAAAGCTAAGAAAGTAAGCAAGGCTGCCGATGAGTTAAATGTTACAGTCCTTATGCTCTATAATGGACCTAGTATTATTTTGAACTGTTTTCTTTTGAATAAATTATAGGATTTTAAAATTATAAGTAGACCACTTTAAGTCAATGTCAGTTGCTTTAAGGCCATCTACTACATGGTAAAAAGGTATGTGGGCAACTGAACAATACAACCATGTCCTCTAAATGTTGGAACATGGATGAAGTGGTTTGATATGTTGAAGTTCACTCAAAAATTTAACTAATTGAATCACCCATATGCCATTCCAAATATTCTGTATTAGAATGCAAAAGTTTTATTTTTAAACACTTCCATACAATGAAATGTCAAATGTTGTTTGGGAATATTTTAAGATTAAACATTTAATG
The DNA here is from genome assembly GCF_024679245.1 of Pseudorasbora parva. NCBI lineage: Eukaryota > Metazoa > Chordata > Actinopteri > Cypriniformes > Gobionidae > Pseudorasbora > Pseudorasbora parva. Next base: position 13,587,454 of record NC_090174.1, on the reverse strand, counting down.
CAAATGTTGTTGCATTGACAATAACCATATATGATTGTGATTTTATTGACAGCACTAGTTTTAACTCTTTCCCCCTCATTGATGGAATTTTTTGTCTTTCCGTGTTTTTTTAGGTAGGGAACACTAGAGGTAGTGTGGGGCACAACCTAAGGCGGGGTTAGTTATAAAACACATGGTTTTAAACTTTCCACACATGCCAGGATGTTGAAACTTAGTTGCCCTATTAACATTAGAAAAAATTGCGGCAAAATGAAAAAAAAAATCTTTGGAAGATATCACTGAACATTTAGTTAAACATAACAAAAGTAATTTCTTGCTTTAGTTTATTTTTCATCAGTTTATTTATTTATTTATTTATTTATTTATTTATTTATTTATTTATTTATTTATTTATTTATTTATAAATAAGACAAATCTGATATTATTTTAATCTTATAATCAGCAGAAGAAGACCCAATCCGGGTTCCAATCCCAGTTCTTGGAGAAACCATTAAAAAAAGGTGAATAATTACAGTGTCAATTATTTGGTGTATTTAGCAATGTGTTTGTTGTCAAAAAATGTTTTTATGATTATAACTGACAACTAAGGAAAAGCCCAAATTCAGAATCTCATTTGAATATTAATTAAGACCAATACAAAGAAAGGATTTTTAGAAATCTTGGTCAACTGAAAAGTATGAACATTAAAAGTATGAGCATGTACAGCACTCAATACTACAATCACTTGGGGCTCCTTTTGGCTGAATTACTCCAGCAATGCGGCGTGGCATGGAGGCGATCAGTCTGTGGCACTGCTCAGGTGGTATGAGAGCTCTGATATTGGCCTTCAGCTCTTCTGCATTGTTGGGTCTGACATTTTGCTTCTTCTTCTTCTTCACAATACAGGTAAGGTGACTTTGCTGGCCAATCAAGAACAGGGATTGTCCTTAATCTGCATCTTTGTTGGTCAGCAGCAGGAGGCATGAAGTGCTCTAAAACATACCTGGTATGCATTGTCCTTGGACCTCAGAAAACACAGTGGACCAACATTAGCAGATGACATGGCACCCCAAACCATCACTTACTGTGGAAACTTTACACTGGACCTCAAGCAACGTGGATTGTGCGCCTCTCCTCTCTCCTCTCTCCTCCAGACTCTGGGACCCTGATTTTCAAAGAAATGTAAAATTTACTTTCATCAGCGAAAATAACTTTGGACCACTCAGCAGCAGTCCAGTGCTTTTTGTCTTTAGCCCAGGCGAGACGCTTCGGATGCTGTCTGTTGTTCAAGAGTGGCATGCCACAGCTGAAACCCATGTCTTGCATACATCTGTGCGTAGTGGTTCTTTAAGCACTGACTACAGCTGCAGTCTACTCTTTGTAAATCTCCACCACATTTTTGAATGGGTATTGTTTCACAGGGTGCGGTTATCCCTATTGCTGTATTGCAATAAATGTGATTGGACACAGAGCTCTATGAACAGCCAGCCTCTTTTGCAGTGTCTTCCCTTCCTTGTGCAAGTTGTCGGTGGTCATCTTTTGGACAACTGTCAAGTCAGCAGTCTTCCCCATGATTGTGTAGCCTACAGAAGTAGACTGAGAGACAATTTAAAGGCCTTTGCAGGTTTTTTGAGTTAATAAGCTGATTAGAGTGTGGCACCAGGTGTCTTCAATATTGTACCTTTTCACAATATTCTAATTTTCTGAGATACCGAATTTGGGATTTTCCTTAGTTGTCAGTTATAATCATTAAAAAGAAAAGAAATAAACATTTGAAGTATATCACACTTTGTCATTCCAAACCCTTCATTTGTTCATCTTTGGAACACAAATGAGAAAAACATACATAAAACATACAAACCAAAAACACTGATTATTTATCTTGTTCACACATGCACATATGTTTGTCCAGTCAAATGCTCTCCAAAATGAAAATGTCCCTCTCATTAAAACAGCTAACACCAATTACTAATAGCAAGTATCCAATCATAGCTCATAGTTGCCCTGCTATTTTAGATACATAAATAAAAAGGCACACGAGACAGGAGTCGAAGTAACTTCATCCTTCGTCTTGTTCATTCATTCACTCATTCACACCACACTAGAACTCAACAATTCAACAGACTTCCTGTTTTTAAATATTAGTCCACAACACAATTGTCCTTATGAACACAACATATATGTATCTCAACTTCCTGTCTCAATAGAAAATGTCATCATTACGGAAAAGAAAAATGTGTTCATAAAGTAATTTAAGGAGGTCTTTAAACGACTCACATTGTAGGCTTGTCTATGGCCTCTAAATGGATCAGTTCTCTTCATACAAAAAAAATACATGACAAAACTTTGTGATGCAATGCATTACAGTTTTTCTCGATTGCTTAAACACATTTCTTGAAACTATGCCTCATATTCTCAAAACTATAAACACAAATCCATAACGTCTCACCCAGTTTCCCAAACAACCTATTTTCAGGTCAAAATGAAGCTCTACAATCAAAACCATTCACTCTTGCTGAAAAACCAAACTTTGCCCTCAGACAAGACACACAAGCCCTCAAAATCACACACACTACAACATAGTCTAACACACTGGTGCAATAAATTCAAAACAACATTTCCAAAACTGGTAAGTTATGTTACTTGTGGTTCCCCTCCTCACAAACCTTTTCACATGATGAACAAAAGACACAACCAATGGATACATTGGCACATTTTTATTCATTCATTCATACTACACAGTACAAAAAAAAAAAAAAAAAAAAATAGTATTCCGCATCAGCCTCCCGTCTTTGGTCTGGGTCAGGCCAGAGAATCTCATCCACATCACAGGCTATATTAGCCCTAGCCTGGCAGCGGGGGTAAAATCCTCTTGCATGCCTGATCCCCCCCTGGCACGCATCTAATGACACATGGCCTGGACGAGGTGAACAAGCATATAAGGTTCTCGATCATACACTTTCCACTAGTGTTGTAGTCAAGACCACCTAAACCGAGACCAAGACCAAGACTTTGAAGGGCCGAGACCGAGTCAAGACTAAGACCAAGGCAGGCCGAGACCGAGTAAAGACCAAGACCAGTGCATGTCCCCACACTTATGATAAAATGTGGAATATGCATATGATTGGCACTTCTCTCGTATGATCAACTAAACTGGCTCTAATTTCATCCGAGACTGCTTGTCTTCCTCCTCCTCCTCCTCCTTCACCATGTCCTCTTCCTCCTCCTTCACCACATCCTCTTCCTCTCCCTCCTCCTTCACCATGTCCTCTTCCTCCTCCTTCACCACCCACGTCCTCTTCCTCTCCCTCCTCGACCTCTTCCTTCATTTCTTTGTGGATCCATTGTTCCAAAGCTCAAATGAACTGACTCTGGCACTTTTATGTAACTTAAAAGTTCTGATTGATGTGTGTTAAATTTTGACTCTTAGTGTTTTCAACTGGGTAATTGTGTGCTAATTGAGCTGAAACTATGCTGACTTGAGTGAACAATATTGAATGCTAGTGCTTTCTAAATGACCACATGGTCTAGGCAATGAGAAATGAAGGGATTTGTGTGTAGAGTTTTGCAGTGACAGTTCAAAAAATCTGACTCATGTGTCAAAACAGGGAATAGTGTTTATAGTTTAGTGAAATGGGTGTGCTTTTTGATAAATGGCGTTATGGTTTTGAAATTTTTGTTCAAAAGCCTGGTTATAGTGTTTAAGCAATCGAGAAAAACTGTAACAATTTCGATAGAAAATTGTGAGACAAGCACATAACACAATAGATGACATGCGCCCGACTGCCAAATTATTTATGGACACAAAACTACTTTGACTAACACCAGCCATCACCCCTGAGCCATTCGCCACAACACACTGACTGTCAATACCCCAAACTGATGAAAAATAAATCTAGTGTGTGTGTGTGTGTGTGTGTGTGTGTGTGTGTGTGTGTGTGTGTGTATGTGTGTGTGTGTGTGTGTGTGTGTGTGTGTGTGTGTGTGTGTGTGTGTGTGTGTGTGTGTGTGTGTGTGTGTGTGTGTGTGTGTGTGTGTGTGTGTGTGGCAATACAGTGAAAAGAATGCCTAGGTTTGACTTCCTGAAATATTTATTATAAGCATATCTATTATTCAGCTGGTTAGGTGAGAGATTTTCAGTGGCCAGACAAACAGGCATGTACCAATGATAATTCCTAAAATCACTGTGGAAAGAGGGACCACAATGGCAAGCTTTCTTCCCACTAACATCTGTCAAATAGGCCAGAAACAAATCACATCACACAAGCCTTGTCCCGCCTTGTCCCTCTCAGCCAGATAGCGATAGATAGACCGTACCTTTTTTCCCAACAACTAACATGCTAGTTCAAAATAATATACAAAGACACTTACAGCTAATGTTTCATGCCCCAAAATGCACCTTAAAAGTCATTCATTATGTCATTAAGAACTCACCCTCATGTCGTTCTAAACCCTTTAAGACTTTAGTTTATCTTTCAAACACAATTGAAGATTGTTTTGAATAAATCTGAGAGCTTTTTGTCCCTCCATCAACAGCTACGCAACTACCACTTTCAAGCTCCAGAAAGGTACTGTAGTGACTCCAGTGGTTTAACCTTAAAGGGATAGTTCATCCATAAAATGAAAATGCTGTCATTGTTTAGTCACCGTCAAGTTTTTTCCAAACCTGTATGAGTTTCTTTGTTCTGCTGAATAAAAAAAAAAAAAAGAGGTTTTGAAGAATGTTTGTAACCAAGCAGGGGGGAAAATACTATGGTAGTGAATGGTTGTTCTTTATGTTTGGTTACAAACATTCTTCAAAATCTATTTTTTTTGTGTTCAGCAGAACAAAGAAATGCATACAGGTTTGGAACAACTTGAGGGTGACTAAACAATGACAGCATTTTTATTTTTGGGTAAACTATTCCTTTAATTTAATAAAGGGTTTCTGAAGCGAAACAATTAGTTTGAGTAAGAAATATATCCATATTTTTAAACTTTACAAACTGTAATCTCTAACTTCCGCTAACTGTTGCTGGAACACCAGTCTCTCATGAACGCGCGTACAACAGTTAGCGAAATTTATTTATAAGTTTTTAGTTTTAAATATGAGGATTTCATATACACCTAGGATGACTTGAGGGTGAATAAATCATGGGCTAATGTTTGGGTGAACACATGGATAATGATGTCTTACCTTTCGGGAGGTTGAAAGTGGTAGCTGTAGAGGTGTCAATGGATGGATAGAAAGTTCCTCATTTGTGTTCCAAAGATGAACGAATGAAGGGTTTGGAATGACAAGAGAGTAATTGTAAGTGTGAGTAATTAATGACAGTTGCAGTTACATGCTCAGGCTAAATCCTAGAAATGAAAGTTGCAAATAGAGCTGCAGAATACCATACACAAATTCCTGGAAATATCTCTCTCTCTCTCTCTCTCTCTCTCTCTCTCTCTCTCTCTCTCTCTCTCTCTCTCTCTCTCTCTCTCTCTCTCTCTCTCTCTCTCTCTCTCTCTCTTTCTCTCTCTCTCTCTCTCTCTCTCTCTCTCTCTCTCTCTCTCTCTCTCTCTCTCTCTCTCTCTCTCTCTCTCTCTCTCTCTCTCTCTCAAAGGCATTTGCTATATTTTATTTTTTAGTGTGCAGGGAATTCAAAAATACACATGCATGGATTTGCTTATGACAGAACGCCTCAGGAGTTGATTACATATTTCAGTTCCTAAAATAGTTTTGTCTATTCCTAACACGCTCATTAAAGCTGCGGCTCTGTGATCGTATGTGTGAGCATTTTTCAATTCTCCGAATGCCCAGAGCTTCTGAAGTCAGATCACCTCAACACAAAACTTTGGCTTGACATAAATGCATGTGTGTGTGAACTGTAAATTGCACTCATTTTCTTTTACGCACATATGTTCAGACACAAGGTGTATGTAAGTGTGTGTAATTATAAATCAAATGTATTTTGTGTGGTACATTTGGTGTATCTGGATGCCCCTGTATGTTGATTAGCCTATTTTGTGATAAAATGCCCAATACAACGTTGTATACCTCAGGCATTTAAACTTTATTAAATATAACGTTTATTTACACAATGACACACAAAAAAAGAACAAAAAAAAAAAGTTTCCAAGGTGGTACAAGTTATCAATCTTTAAGTTCAAAAGAATTGAACTAACTCCACTAATTTAAAAGGCATTAATTCTGGTAATTATCAAATCATATATTCTTATAAATGATTTAATAAAATATGCAAATAAAACGTTTCAATAATAATCAAAAACAATCTTTCAATACAGTGTTTTTGCTATTGTTAATGAAACAAAATGTAGTAATAACAAGGTAATAACATAGTAACAATCAAAACTTTTTTGCATTTTTTACTTTACTTATTTTTTAGGATATATTATAATTCAGATGCAATATATTATTGTATTTTTATTATCATAACCACTGTAGGTTTATCTAACAAGATGGGATATTTTGGAGAAGACAAATCAATACCAATACAACTAGCGGTGTAACGATTCTTTTTAACAACGATTTGATTCGTTTGAAATAAAACAGTCACACTGATTTAAATGTTTGGCTAAAAAGTTACTGAATTGATTTCAAGTCACTGAATCGTTTCGGATCATATCGTTCTAAATGAACCAAAATCGTCCTTAAATCGTATCGACAACCTCAAATCGTGATACGAATCGAATCGTTGTTAAACGAATCGTTACACCCCTAAATACAACAAAACAATACTAATGACTAATACGTATTGTCATTTGTGCTGTTGTCCCTTCCTGAATTATGGTTTTAAAAATATTGGAAAAATTTAAATGTTTCAAGATGAAAAACATCTGGAGTAGCTAATAAATCAATATGTAAAATAATTGACATTTCAACCCATGCTGTGGTGAATGTAAACTATCTTGTGTCAATCTGACTTCTTGTTCGTATGTCAGCCAAACGTATCTGAATATATGCTATTTGTATAGGTTTGTATTAATTCTGTCTCTGACGTTATAATCAACACTTCATCAGCTGCATCTATATGCATGTTACATTAAACTACAATATGTTCATTTAACAGCTGCTTTACAGTCAGTAAAATTAAACTAAAGACTGAATAGATCAAACTGAGCCTAAAGAGACTAAACCTCATATAAATCATGGAAATATGTCCTGTAGTAAATTGAATTGATAATTCAAAGATTATCCAACTCCATTCTGGGATAAATGTGGCTGGAAGCAAATTTTAATACCCTATTACCTTTTGTTACTTTTAAACAAAAATTAGCTTAAGAAGCAAAATTAAATTCGGCAACCCTGGCAAAAAATGGTGGGCACATCTCCCACCCGTCCCAGCCATCCCACCTGCAAATTACATGCATGCATTTTTATTCTTCTAAATGAAAAAACCTTTAATATGAGGTTGACTGACCCAGCATTATTTTTTTTTTAAACAACCCAGGAAAGGGGTAACTTATAAAAACTAAAAAGCTATATAACTTAGCGCTGGGTTGCCAAATAACCCAGAAATGGTTGTTTTATCCCAGCATTTTATGTGTAAACCATACAATATTACATAGATTTAAACTAGTTTAACTCCTTGATTTTTTAAAGAGTATAACGACTTATAACTACAACTAAAGGGAAGCCACAGGTGTGGTCATGCTTCATTTAAAATCCAACCTGGTCACACAAAATTTCCGTGAAATCAAAACGGACCCTTAACTCAAAAATCTGTGGTAGTTTCACAGAATCGCTGAAAATTCTGTGATGGGTTCCCAGAAGTGATGCCTATGTAAGTCAATGACAGGCAGCATCCGTGGTCCACACACAGATTCCTAACACACATTTAATTATTTGCATTTGTAAAAGCAGACATGATTTTATGAATATTTATAGCGGACTTTTATATTTCGGAGCAACTAACTCGACTCCTACCCTAAACCTACCCACTGTCAACAATATAAAACACATAACAGGCAAATAAATGTACAGTCACAGTTATTTATTGCAAAAACGGATCAGAAACAGTATAGAGTCTGGGAATCAACGTCACTGCGCGTTGCATTCTGGGCTGGTAGTTGGGGCGTTTGTTGTGAAAACTTGGCAACCCTGTTTGCACACACGCTGGAATAAACGATCTTAGCCGGTGTTGTAAAACAAATAAAATAATTTATTGATACACAGAGTACTTACCCAACATGATCATCATCTTTGAGAGAAATTATGAAGGTGAATGCATATACAAACAAGCTCTCCGTTTAGGATTTGAGTGAATCAAATAATCCAAGCCCCTTTGATGACGTGATGATTACATTACAGTGTATCATCTGTCCATCATCCTCTAAAGCCCGCCCTGATGATTTAATTGGTCTGAACAGTTTCTGTTCGGAGATAATTACTCCTCTATGGAGCGATGCCAGACCGAACTGCCCGACCTAAAAATGTTGTGGGCGGGGCTAGGTTCGGCTGGCATCCAGGCTAATCTTTGACAGGCATGGGATTAAAAGTAAAAAAAAAAAATTAAACATTTAGAAGTAATTAAAGTGTAATCGGCTAGTCTCAGTTACAGTTATCCTGTTATCCCATTATCCCGCAGGGGGAACTGGTAACTTCAGACCACCACCCTGCGTTTCACTTATAGCTGAAATATTTCTGAGGACACATTTAACAAGTATTTAGATTTAGTACTTTTACAAATAAAGTAATCTATAGGCTATTTTATGCAACACATCAGGGATTTATCACATGAAAAGATTTTAGGTGTATAATCTTGCATCACTGTATGTTGCTTTGCATAAAATTAAATTATTTCTAGCACAGTAATGATAAAATAAAAACACAAATCATTTTGCCAATTCGATTCAGCAGCACACTTTCCCCAGAAGCTGCAAAAAGCCTGCAGTAAATAACTCAACCACTAGATTGTCATGAGCATAGACTGTAAAATAAAATATGGACGTAGTGTCCATGACGTCACCCATAGGATTCCGATAAGCCGTTCTGAAGCGTAAAGTAGAGACGAGCTGGCCGTTGCCATCTTCCGAGAGCGTCATCGCGTGTCACTCCTGGGTAACAAAAAATGGGCAAAGAGGCCGGATATGGGTAAAGCTTAGGTGACGCAATGACTCTACACAGCGGATAAATTTCTATTCACCTGTCACTCAAAGTAACCACGTCATTATTTATGCAAATATTTTAGGCTTTATATGATGTAAACGAATGAGTTATAAAAAAATAAAAAAGGGCAAAATTAGCTTTAAAGAACAAAACCACAATTTGTACCAGGCTGTAAACATGTTTTTTTTTTTTTTCTGCTGTAAATTTGGGAATTTTAACATGGGGATCAATGAGATTCTGCTCCCTTCTGGAGCATGTAGTGGCCCTAGTGGCCAGTTGAGGAATTGCAGTTTACGTTGCTTCTGTATTGGCTTCAAGAGAGATCGAGGGATGTTACTGTTTGTGTCTGACCCAGGAGCTATGCAACACGAGCCTGACAAGCCAGACCACATCAAGATGTTGGGTCTGGGAACTCACAGGGCTTAATCCAAGAGGCGGGATAAACGGTTGTCTTTCAAGTTCCCTCAGCACCCAACTGGATAGCGCTGCAACTAACCAGATCAACGTGAAGCAGAGCTAGCAGATAATTAAACGTTCGCCTTATCCGGTTGGCAAAACTCAGAAAACATTTTCCCTTCTTAAGAATGATTTTAGTGCCGGTCTTTTCTCAAAGAAAAGCTTAACTCCAAATCTTCCAGAGTCGCGGCCAAAGCCAATTTGAAAGACCGCTGTTCACCAGCTTCTTTGTTTATAAGAAGCACGCGGAACGTCTCTACCGTCTTTATGTTAAGCCCGCCCACCGACTCTATACACAATGTGATTGGCCTCACCAGAGTTTGGTTTTTACAGCTTGCAGGTCTACCGAGAGATGCTAGACTACACTCGCGGCAAATTGAATTTGCTGCCGCAAGGACTTCGATTTTCTAAGCAAGACGTAAATTTGTGTCTAAGCAAACAAACACACACACACACACACACACACACACACACACACACACACACACACAAAAAAAAACATCCGAACAGTGAAAAAATAACCCCCAAAAAATGTATCCAACATGCTTAACCCAGATTTTGGTTAGAGTTGAAGAGTTGAAAAAATAATCCATTATTTTCTTAAAGTGTAGCTGCAGTCAACGTCGGCATGTTTTCAGTTAGACCGTGTGTGAAATGAATGAGTGACATAACACACCAACAGGATAAACCACATGAGAGGTGGTTCCCACCTGCCCAATTCTGACCACAGATCATTTCCTGTTAAAGAGTGGGCAACTAAAAGGACAGCTTGTTTGTGCTGTTGACTGATCAGAAATGATTTCAGAAGTTTGTTTATATATGGTTACAATTTAGAAATATGTAGGAGGAAGTTAAATTGGCAGTGAGCACAGAAGATCATGTTTACCACACAGTCCTGTTTATTCCTTCAGTTCTGATAGACGATGCAGAAAGAAATGCCTTCACTGGATCAAATATACTGTAATTTCTTTGTGGTTGGAATTGTTGCCCGTTTTGTTGTTTTGGAGTGCATACTTTATGTAAGTTCTGAGGAGTAGGGGTCACAAGGGCCTCTGAAAAGTGATTGGTTAAATGCAGTCTCAAAGAGGGAAACATTTTTTTTTTATTTGATTTGCGTTCCCCCAGAAAAAATATCCAAAATAAGCTATAACTTTGCTTTATTCTATACTGTTACCTTCTATCTCACCAATACAATTTAAAAAGCCATTTTGATTCTATTGCTATTGAGTCCAATGTAATTGGTGTTGCCCTATATACAGTAGTTGATAATTAAAATATTATTTGAATAATATAAAGCTATGTTCGCAATGTGAATACTTGGAATTGACAGCTGCATTTACTTACAGGTGTGTCTCTCTAAATTTCCCGTTCATGCCACAATTTAAAGCAGTGTCTCGAATACTGTTTGTATGAACGTGCAATGGGAGTCAAGCTTGTGTTCTGTTACCAGTCACAACAGTGACAGTGACCAAAGAAATATCAAAGATGTTAACGTCAAATCTGTCAGATCTTCATTAAACGTCAGAAGCTTTAATGCAAATTGTAAGTTACCGAAACCACACACACAATGACAAGCCATCTTTGATATTATTTTGGTTAATGTCGCTATGGTAACAGAATACAGGCTTGACTTCAGTTGCACATTCATACAGGCAGTATTTGAGACGCTATCTCTAAGATGCCATGTGAATGGGACAAGTAAATGTGGTTCGCTTTCAGACGGTCACGTTCTACGTACGTCGGACATAGAATGACGAATTGGGATCTGACTTTAGAGACCAATCCTACTTCGAGTGTGTAAAAACGAGCCAATGAAATTTGGCATGCGATCCACTCATTACACTCTCCGCCCCGCAGCGCGGGTATAAATAGGAAGTGGAATGGTAGATCAGCGCTTTCTACTTCTGAGCCGAACAGTGTTATTGCTGTGTCTACGAAGAGTGTGGAGAATCGAGTCTCGTGAGAGAAACTGCCAGTGCGGGTGATACGGCGCATCAGTGAGAAACTAAAGAGCTTGTTGGTTCGGTGGGCGTTTTCCCCAGACATTAAAAGAGCTTGTTGGTTCGCTGGGCGTTGTCACAAACATTGAGAGCTCACACAGGCTTGCACTATACGGACTGTGTGCAGCCGCAGTCATCTCATCTAGTGTGCTTCAGCACACTAAAAGAGCCGTTTCCATTCACAAAAGAGCAACACGGTTTGACCCTGCATCTTTTTCAAGATGTCATTCAAACCGTGTATTCCTGGAATGCAATTGTTTCCTGTCCTCGTTGACGGCCACGATCGCTATCGCATGCTGACATGTGAGATTGCGAATGCGGGTGATTCATGTTCTCTCAGTAGAACGTGGTCACGTCGGCGCATTGATCATCTCAGCCTTCTCGTAAAGGCTTGAGTGTTCAGCGCACCATGTGCTGTCGAGCGGCCGGCTGACAGCGGTGGTTGTCACGGCAACCGGCGCGCGTCAGTCGGCGCTCTAGATGCGCGGTCGAGACTATGAAACCTCAAGTGGGTTGAGTCCCTTCGCCTATCCCCCTGATCTAGTTAATATTCTGGTGCTACTGGAAAAGGGCTACTTTGGCTGATAAGTGCTGGTGGCCTGAGGATTACAGTGGGAATTCCCCGCCGGGTACATCCCCTCGGGCCCCCACTCCTCTATCGCATCAAAAGCATGCTGAGACTCTGTTCGTGGGTGGTTCGGGTTCTCTCATGAGAACATGACCACATCAGTGCATTGTTCGCCTAGCCTTCTTCATAGAGGCTTGAGCGTCAGTGCGCTGTGCCGTTCTGACGGCCACGTTCACTGTCTCACATGCCTGCTGGTAGTTAAAGATGGAATTGCTGATCCTAAAAAAAGAAAAAGAAAAGGTCTTAGCATTTCATTTTGAGCTCTAGCAGAGGCCAGATGTTCAATTGCTGCATCGGAGAGGGGGAAATATGGAACTCCAAAAGGGCCATAAGTAAAAAATAAAATAAAAAAATAAAAGTATAATTGTTTTCCCTCTTTCACTGCCCTCTGTCCTGCAAGCACGGGGGTAGTCCCAACCCAGGGGTTGTGCAGGAACTGTGTGCGGGGTTGGACCTCGCTCTCTGGGCGCTGAAAGTCTCCCTGGGTCAGGCGATGTCCACACTAGTGGTCCAGGAACAGGGGGCTAACCTGGCAGATATGCGTGAGAAAAAAGCCTGGCCTCCTCGGCGACGCCATCAAGAACTTTGTCCAGCAGTTCTTGGTGGCCCAGAAGCAGACGGAGGCATGGCACCAAGGTGCTGACGACCAGCTGCTGCCTTCACCCGGTCGTCGGTCGCAGCGCCTCTGCCAGCTTGTCGCCGAGGGCATCCCCCCCTGTGTCTGCCTCCACCCTGCTAGAGCCGAGCAGCAGCATTCACTGGAGAAGCAGGGTGCCGGACGCGAGGGAGGCGCCCAACCCGTCCAGGGTCCCGCTAACCGGCAGGCAAGCACAAGGGGACACGGCCCTGAGACAGGCAGGCTAGGGAGAACAGGAGCTGCTCGGGGGGAGATGATGTTCGCATCCGGGCCTTCTCACCCACACTCTGTCCAAACCAGGAGTGCTCGTGCAACACTCCAGGCCACCTCCGGGCCTCCCAACTCGGGCCAGAGCACTCCACTTCAGTGCCTCACCCTGGGCACGTCTGTGGTGCCGTTGGTCCCGCTTGCTCGGTTCCTGGGAGCCTGGTTAGGTCTCCCCAGGCCGTCTCGCTGGTCACCCGTACCATCAGACTCGGCTACACGATTCAGTTTGCTCGCCGGAAGCCCAAGTAAAAGGGCATCCTCTTCACCTCCGTGCGAAGCAGCGATGCTCACATCTTGAGGTCAGAGATCAAGGTCCTACTGGCAAAGGACGCGATCGAGCAGGTTCCTCCAGCCGATATGAAGATTGGGTTCTACAGCCCCTACTTCATTGTGCCCAAAAAGGAGGGTGGGTTATGACCAATCTTGGACCTGCGTGTCCTGAATCGGGCCCTGCACAAGCTCCCGTTCCGGATGCTAACGCAGAACGCATTTTCGAATGCATCCGTCCCCAAGATTGGTTTGCAGCGATCGACCCGGAGGACGCGTTCTTCCATGTCTCTATTCTCCCCCGACACAGACCGTTCCTACGCTTTATGTTCGAGGGGAAGGCATACCAGTACAAAGTCCTGCCCTTTGGGCGGTCCCTGTCACCTCACGTCTTTACGATGGTCGCGGAGGCAGCCATTGTTCCGCTCAGAGAACGCGGTGTTCGCATCCTCAACTACCTTGATGACTGGCTGATACTCGCCCAGTCGAGGGAACAGTTGTGTGAACACAGGGACATGGTGCTCAGTCACCTCAGCCTGTTGGGCCTTCGGGTCAACCGAGATAAGAGCAAACTCTGTCCCACACAGAGGATCTCTTACCTCGGTATGGAGCTGGACTCAGCTTTCCTTCCTGCAAGATGGGCTGGAGCGAAGGCTGTCTCCCTCCACCCTCAAAGGGTACGTCGCCGCAATAGCGGCGTACCACAACGCAGTTGAAGGTAAGTCCGTAGGAAAGCATGACCTAGTCATCAGGTTCCTCAGAGGTGCGAGGAGACTAAATCCTCCTCGCCCAAACTCGATACCCTCTTGGGACTTAGCTCTAGTGCTCAGGGCACTTCAGAGCCCTCCCTTCGAGCCTTTGGAGTCAAGCGAGTTTAAAATTTTGTCAATAAAGACAGTGCTCCTGACCGCATTGGCCTCTATCAAGAGGGTAGGGGACCTGCACGCACTTTCAGTCAATGAATCGTGCCTAGAATTCGGGCTGGTAACTCTCACGTTGTCCTGAGACCCCGGCCCAGATACGTGCCCAAAGTTCCTACCACTCCCTTCCGGGACCAGGTAGTGAACCTGCAAGCGCCCCCAGTTGCCAGTAGCGCTAAGTGCCCGTTCTAGTGTCAGCTGGCAAATGCCACTCCCGCCCTCTGGGCTGGATACGTGCGTCTATTGTCTCCAGTTGTGTTCCCCGCAAACGGCTAACCCTGTGAGCTCCTCCGTCACCCCTACGGTATCAGACGTTGCGGACCGTCTGACGCTAAGCCTACACCCATATGCTTGTGAAACGTGGTTGTAGGCTGGGTTCCATATGTAGCGGTTCCCTCACGGCAACCCCATATGTGTATTCCTCCACGGTACCAGCTACCCTAACCGGCTAGCCCCGTGTCTTTCCCTGGACAGAGCCCGCTCTGTTGTCTCTGGGTGTGTTCTTTCCCCCCTACAATTAGGTTGGAACCACCCCAGAGACTGCCATATGTTGCACTACCCTGCCAGGTTAGTCCTTATGTGTATTCCACCACCATGCCCTCCGTGGGCTGTGGATCTGCAGCGTTCCATCTCCCGAGATGGGCACGCTTTCCCAGCGTTATCCAATAGTCATACTGAGTGGGTCTTGCAGAAACAGCAGTGACTGTCCTCCCTGCTTGGAGCCCTGACTTCCGTACCATACTAGACGGTACAGTGTGCTCAAGCAGGACGCTGGTAGGGCCAGCCTCCTGGCGTTTTCAATAGGGATCCCAATTCGTCGGCCTAAATCCGACATGCGTCGAACGTGACCGACTGAAATGGAAAGTCTCGGTTACGTATGTAACCCTCGTTCCCTGAAGGAGGGAACGGAGACATATGTCCCGTCGCCAGGCGCTGTGCTTCTGCTAGGAGTCTGAGTCACTAGTCGGCTCCTCAGCAGAAAAAGCGCTGATCTACCATTCCACTTCCTATTTATACCCGCGCTGCGGGGCGGAGCGTGAAATGCGTGGATCGCATGCCAAATTTCATTGGCTCGTTTTTACACACTCGAAGTAGGATTGGTCTATAAAGTCAGATACCAATTCGTCGGTCTAAGTCCGACGTACGTCTCCATTCCCTCCTTCAGGGAACGAGGGTAACATATGTAACCGAGACGTTTTCACTCCCAAATATTTACAGTTTGAATGCAGCCTGAATGCCACATTCAGGCTACTAGGTTTGACATAAAACAGTTGTAGATACTTAAAAAAAAAAAAAAAAAAAAAAGGTAATTCTGGAATAAAGACAGTTATGAAAGTTGCGGCATTTTTTCACAGAACAATTCAGCTGTTTTATTTAAAAAGATCAAGGAAAATTGTGTTTTTCATGATATGACTTTAAACAGAAGTTTGGGCCCCTCATTGTGGTTGGAGCTTTGGAAACAGTGATGGCGTATAATTATTCCTTCAAAAGAACAAAGAGAATTTGAGAAGGGAAGAAAATAAATAGTGAATCTGACAAGGGTTATGAGTGGAGATGGACAACAGTATCTTTTAGTTAAACAACAACCTGGCTTGAACAAGCCACGCTTGGGTAAAGGCAAAATCCCAGCTCAGTGGGTCAGAGGCAGAATGTCCCTTTGCATCAGAGGATGAAGAATTCTTGGCAAATATTTTTAATATCCTCATGACAGTAATCTATGGGCGGAGCGCTGCGAATCTGGCCACAGTATGGCTTAGAGGGTGAAATAAGCTCTCAAATAATGTGTCCCATGCACTGTTCTACTCATCTTTGCCCTATTGTCACCCTTCCTTCTCCTGAGTGATTTTTTTTGAAGATTTACCTGGCCACTAATGCACCTGAGTAAAGAAGTGAAGGAAACTGGCTCAGCCTGATGTATTCTGAGAGAACATGACAAAGATTAGGACAATCTAAAGCTTTGCAATACCCATGGATCACTTTAACTCTTTCGGTGAAGTGTACAACATGTGCATATTAACTCAAAAACACATCCTTACACAAGCTAGATTAATAATGTCAGTGATGTCATGCTAATTAAATAAATAAAGTTAGTTTGTAATAATGTTTGACGGATCAGGGTGAGAAGGCGTGCTAAACCTCTCCCTCCTTTCAAAAGACCCCAGTGTCACCCTTTAAAGATATGCAAAATTAATCCACAATGCTGTGCTGAAGTTAAGCTATGGTCCATAAGGCCATGCCGGGACAGCTTCCGTCTATTTCCCAAATACACTCTAGTCTGGCAGACGCCTCAGTAAGAGGTGACAGCTGGGGATGGAGATGTGTTTATCACTAATTTACTCTGACAGCTTTCAAGAATTCTTGATGAGGATGCAGCTTCATTTGCATAATAACCACCAAAATGATACAACCCCCCCCCCCCCCCCCCCCCCCCCCTGATTTTGACAACATCTGAATGAGACAACATTGTCAACAGATACAATGGAGATAACTGACAACTGTCATGTAAGGAATAATTGACTACGGGAAGCTGAATTATTAGAAAAAAATGCACACCCAAAGTGGTGATTTTAATAATTAAACGACAAGAGTTAATTATTCCGCTCATACTGTGGCTATCACACCTCAATAAATTGTTCAAATGTTGTATTTCAAGACATTTGTACTTTTACAGTGTCCTTGTTACATAAGTTACATATAGTAATAACAGTAAATTATGCATAATTAAATGCAACTAACCCTCAACCAAACCATAATCTTACCCTTACCCTATAGTAAGTACATGTTGTTAATTAACATTGCACAATACTTACATATATAACTAGACTGTAACAATGACACCTTAAAATGAAGTGTAACCCTTACTTCTTACGCATTTTATCCCCCTGTTGGTAATTACAAGAGGTCATTTTTGAGCTACGAACTAAAGGCTTGAGCTGTTGATAGCAGACTAATGCAGTTATTAATGCAGTTATTTGAGAGAAAGAGAAGGAGAGTTAGACTGTGTGAATTACCTGGGTGTCTGTATACAGTGTTCGACAGCAGCATCTCTACTAATAGCGAAAGTGCTTCAGGAACAGCTGTTATTACCTCACAAGTGAGACATGTCATGTAGTTTAAAGGGATATTTCACTTAAAAATGAAAATTAACCCATGATTTACTCACCCTCAAGTCATCCTAGGTGTATATGACATTCTTCTTTCAGACGAATACAATCAGAGTTGTATTATTTAAAAAATCCTGGCTAATCCAACTTTATAATGGCAGGGATTGCTGCTCTGTTTTTGAAGTCCATAAAAATGCTTCTGTCCATCAAATAACGTGCTCCACACGGCTCTTGAGGGTTAAAGGGGTGGTAAAACAAATTTTTCCAAAGACTTGATTGTGTTTGTGGGGTGCACTGTAACATGCGTTCATGTTTCGTTTTTAAAAAGTTGCATTATTTTTCATACATTTTACCTTTATTGTACACTGCTTTGTCTCTCCTTGTAAAAACGGTCTGATGGTTTCATAGTTCAATAAAGCCAGTCCCTCAAAAATATGCGATGGGCTCAAATCAGTTAGCTGGCCCAGCTGTGTTGTAATTCGCTAACCACCTAGCACACTCCAGCCTACTCTTCTCAACAGCAATAAAAAATGGCCTCGCCCCCCTTATTTAATATTCTCGGAGGAGGGGTTTATGTAAATATTGAACCCGCTGATGTCAGCAAGTCAGGAGGAAAGGGCTGTAGTTCCCAATCGTTCGTTTGCAGTAGCCGAGTCCTTAGAAATTGATTTCTTTAAAAGCAAATATCTCCCTTTGTTTTTAACTTTGCAGATGGTGTTTATGCTCAAACAGCAACATTACACACTACTAACGTTAGAAAAGTGAAATCGTGTTTTACCACCCCTTTAATAAAGGTCCCTGTCCAGTCATTAGTCCTTGTGTATTTAACCCCTCATGTTCGCCATGTGTCTTACTTTGTCTTGTATCAAATGTGGCAACCCATTGTTGGTGAGTCTTTGTGTTTGTTCCAGTTTAGCCAAGATCAAGTCAAATTTATGTTCAAGCCAAGCCTTGTTGGCATTTGTTTAATGTTACGATTTAACTTAATAAAGAAACTGCACTTGGGTTCAGCAAATTGCCTCCAGTGGACTCAATGTAGCAAGTTACAGCATGAAGTAATATTTAAACCTAAAATATTTTACAGATCCCTTTTAAACATAGCCTGTAACATTTTTATTTTACAATTCTTAACTCTTTTTCTTGAATGTTTATATCTCCCAGTTCTGACTTTATGTCACAGTCTAGGTTATATCCCAATTCTTAGGGGAAAATAGTCAGAATTGTGGTATATAAACATTTTTAGTACTACTGCAGAACTGTCATTTTCTGCCACCAGATAGGCCTAGGCTCCGCCCACAAAAAAAAAAAAAACATAATTGCCAACACAAAATATGTCTATAGCAGTCTATATAAGACTGTCCAGTAATCACGTCTGTTTGAAAG
This sequence comes from Pseudorasbora parva, assembly GCF_024679245.1. NCBI lineage: Eukaryota > Metazoa > Chordata > Actinopteri > Cypriniformes > Gobionidae > Pseudorasbora > Pseudorasbora parva. The sequence goes on along the minus strand of NC_090174.1, from coordinate 13,568,719 downwards.
ACGTTTAGTGCGCATGCTCAATGCAAAACAGTGCATAGCACGCAAATGAAATGTTTAACCGGCAAGGCTTTAAAACGTGGGAGTAAACATCCCCTTAACTTTAGTGTATATGATTGGATATTTGCTCATATCAGCGCGTGGACTCACAGGCACACTCAAAAAGAGCCGAAATAAACTAAGAGGAATATTTCAAACGGAGAGAAATGGAGATAAATAAATGCAAAACCGGAAGAAAAAAAAACGCAATTCACCAGCGCGTACTGAACCGTGAATGCCGTACCGAACGGTTCAATATTATATTGAGTATTGTGGCATCCCTTGTACAAACCACTTTTTGAATATGAATCATTAATCATATCTTTGATCAGGAATATTCACTTTCTTTATTTTATGTCAGTATGTAAATATTGTGTATTGAATACTCAGGTAATTGATGTCAAATTAGCCAACCAAAATTATCTCTGTCATCGACAGCCTGACAACTGATCACCTGACGCAGAACAACGGTCTGACATTGACTAAAGGCTGATTGCCGGCTTGCTGTGTCACAGCCTTGATTCACACTGCACTGAAAGTCGCCGACCAAAGGTAATAAACATTCCCGGCAGGTTTTGTCGGATCAGTGTGTTACCCACTGGGTCTGTCAAAAAAAGTAGTGACGTACTGTAATCTGCTGATTGTCTTATAATGCCTTAAATGCGACCTAAGTAGGGATCTCACTAGATTTTAAAACAGAGCTAATCAGCAGTTTCCATTTACCAGCAGTAACTCAATACAGACAGTTAAAAAGTAAAGGCTTTGAAAGACCTTTAAGTGTAGCATGCATGCACATTCAGCATTGATCTGGCCTTTTATGAACTCTTTCCCAGTCGCTCTCTCCCCGGGACTCTTTGTTAAAGGATCGGCAGACTTTCACAGGCTAGTATTATTGAAAACACATATACAAGATTTAAGAAAGGCTGGGAATGCAAAGCCATACATGCAGTGCAGGCACAGAACCGGGCAGCCCTGCCTTGATTATAGAGACATGCACCAGGCTCCTTCTGTAATGAGCTACAAGGCCCACGCGTCACAGTTAGCCACTGCCAAAACGGAAAAGTAGACAAAAGATGCTTGCCGCTGGCCCCTAAACTTGTATTTTACCCCCTGTTCGCTTGTCTGTATGCACTGAGCTTCAAATGAAAAACACAGCCTGCTACTATGCAGGCCGGTAGCCTGAGGCCGAGAGCGCACTGAGTGAAATGTCAAGAAGGAACAACTTAATGTGCATTAGAACTGGAAGCTGATCTACACAGCAGGCGCCACAGTAGGGGGTGTTTAGTGGTCATGAAAAGCATACACACATCCACAATCAGAGATAGCATGGCTGAGCATTGCACCGGAGCAACCAGTTTCTAATCCCGAACACATGCACACGTACCCATGGAAGCGTTCAACGCCTCTCGGAGGACCCGCTCTCTCCCTCTCTCTTGTCCCAAATCCTGGAACCATAATGGCAGTGGTGGTCTAAATTAAAGATGACTCCCTGTTGGTGCGAATGCTGCTAAGTCACGTGTGAGAGGATCCCTGACCCAGTAATTATAATTGCAAACTTTCCCTGAATATTTAATGCTACACTACAGCTGTCAAACAAAAACAACAATGGAGATTAGGGACTCTCAGAATCGGCAGCAGTCAAGATAAACAACCTTAAGGGGGGGGGGGGGGGGACACTGAGTTTCAGTCAATCTCATGTGAATCTTGATTACCTATAGAGTAGTATTACATCCTTCATATCTCCAAAAAGTCTTTAGTTTTATTATATTTATAAAAGAAAGATAGGCTGTACCCAGTCTTTCCGGAAAAAAACGAGCGGCTGGAGGCGTATCGTGTGGGGGGAGTGTATTAAAAAAACAATGGAGTAGTGCATTTGAATAAAGAAGCACGCTTTGTGTGAACGTCCCCTAGGTTTATGTTTGGGTGGTTTTACAATAATCAAACTGACACCTATATTGGTCAGCTAAACAAATGTATTTAAACACACACCATACATCGCATGCTCCATTGATAAATTAACTAACGTTGTACACGATCGTGTTGTTACCTGATGTTTACTTACGTGACGATAGCCAACAACAGACATTTGAAGCAGTTTTACTCACCGCCTGCTTCCAAAGCACGATGGTGAACCTTTATTGTTGGGACCGCTCCATCAAAAACACACTACTTTGGTGACATTGCTGATTTCGTGAAGTCCTGTGAGAGCAGTGACCGTGGAGATCCACTTTTGCGACGCGACGGAAGGGTGATGTTGTGAAGCTTCTCGTTAGCCTAGAAATCTAGACGCACCCTAGCGGCAGCAAATTTAATCTGCCCGCAAGTATCGTCTAGGAACTCTCAATAACCTTCTGAGCTGTATTCCTCTCAATCTGGACGGGCCAATCACATCGTGTATAGAGTCGGTGGGTGGGGCCATAATGACGACGGCCGAGTTGCGTTTGCGTGCTTCTAGTAAACACAGAAACTGCCGAACGGCGGTCTTTCGAATCAGCTTTGACTGCGATTCTGGAAGACTTGGAGTTAAGCTTTTCTCTGAGAAAAGAACAAAGAACGGCACTGAAGTCATTCTTAAAAAGGGAAGATGTGTTCGGAGTTTAGCCGACCGGGTACGGCGAATGTTTAATCTATCATCAAGCTCTGTTTCACCTTCGTTGCTCTGGTTGGTGGTGGCGCTATCCTATCGCGTGCAGAGGGAGTTTGAAAGACAACCGTTTATCCCGCCCCTCGGATTGAGCCCTGTCTATGGTGAGTTTCCAGACCAAACATCTTGATGTGGCTCTGGCTTGTCAGGCTAGCTTCTTGTCATTTCTGCATTCAAATCGGTTCAAATGCAGTGCTGCCTTCTCGGAATGCTATGCGGGCGCATTAAAGTTGTTTAATGTCACCCATAGGAATAAAGTGGAGCGTGGCGCGACAGAAGTGTTGCATGGACGAGTGGATCTGCACCTTGAGAGCAGTGTTTATGGGCGTGCATTTGCTCTCTCGCTCTGGTCATGCATGCACACCCTTCCGGGAGAAGAGCTGTACGACATGTACAACAACATTCTGCTCTGTTGACGTCAAGCGGACTCGTACTCGAAAAAAGCTCTCTGAAACTTGTGAGAAACCAGAAGGAGTAATTTTGACACAGAAATACTCCATCAAACATACAACTTAGTTTTTGAAACTTTGTCTATGTTTAGGATGGGAATCCAAGTCTTTAAAGGGGGGGTGAAATGCTGTTTCATGCATACTGATCTTTTTACACTGTTAAAGACTTGGAATCCCATACTAAACATAGACAAAGTTTCAAATATTAAGGTGGATGTTTGATGGGAGTATTTCTTTGTCAAAAATACTACTTCCGGTTAGTCATAAGTTTCGGCAAGTTTTTTGAGATCATGCGTCCCCTTTGACGTTAATGGGGGCGGAATTTCCTTGCATGGGCTTTACGGACAATTCTACCGGAAGCGCGTGAGAGAGAGCGAGGGAGACAGCGAAAGCAACAGCCTACGCCCATCAAAGCGCTGGCTTGTAGGATGCTGGACAGGTGATGTGCACATAACAATGTCACCAAAAAAGTGCGTTTTTGGTTGCCAGACCAAGACAGTCCTGCACAGATTCGCCAAAACCCCGCGTTAAGGCAACAGTGGATGTAATTTGCTTTTCCGGATCAGCAACTGAGTTGCGCGAATGTTTATATCTGTTCGCTGCATTTCGGTGCCGACTGTTTCATAAACAAGGCCCAGCTCGACGCCGGATTTTCCCAATCGCCTAATGCTGAAGGATGGAGCAGTCCCAACGTTAGAAGGGTGAGTGAGACTGCTTCAAATGTCTGTGTTTTTTTTAGTCCGCTTACTGTCTACACAAACCACGCGTAAACACACAAACACACGTGCAACAACTGCACTTCCCACATGTACACCTTCAAAGACAAAAATACGACGATATAATTCAAGTATAAATATGTAAATAACACAAGCCGCTAAGCATATTATATAGTTAGTGTATAACTTGTACCACATAGAGACGTCCTACTCTAGTCGTTTTTGCTGCTGCTCCTGTTCAACTGCAGCCTCTGGGTCTGATTCCGGATCATAGATGTATGGCTGTATCTGATTAAAAGCCATATTTTTATTTTGAATAAAGTTTTTTTCCCGCTGTTAGGAATGACGCACTCGACTCAACACACAGCGCGCTGCTGCACACGTCATTATTTAGCTCCGCTCACACGACACGCCCCCACCCGCTCGGCTTTTTTCGGAAAGACTCGGAACAGCGCATCTTTCTTATATAATTATTAAAAAAATAAAGACTTTTCGGAGATATGCAGGATGCAATGCTACTCTATAGGTACTCAAGATTGACATGACACTGACTGAAACTGAGTGTTTCACCCCCCCTTTAACAGTGTAAAAAGCTCAGTATAAATGAAACAGCATTTCACCCCCCCTTTAAGGTTCTCATAGAATCAAATCGCCGTGACATGGCACTTCTATGTTTTAGAAGAGAATTTACCATTCATTATCATTATAAAGTGAAAGAAAGCTAATTGATATTGTGAATAAAATGGCTTTTTTCTGTTAAAGCTGAACTATATCCTTTTTTTTGTCCGCTGGAGGGCGCCTATTCAAAACAAATGCATAGCTTGATGATGCCACATTTGAGCGCAGAATCTTGGGACATGTGGTCTTCACCTCAAAGCCGGTGGAAAATAATCGGGATAGGATGTTCATGGATGCGGTTATTAATGTAACTGTAGCATGAAGCAGAGCAGGACAGGATGTTGTGGAGCTGAAGTAGGCCGCTGGAGCAATTGTTACGCAAAAACACGACTCACGATCACCGGGACTTTTTTTTTTATGACGGGACACAGTTGTCAGCGCTATTTCCGTTTTTCCGGTCATGAGTATGAGGTAACACGGCTCTGTTTATCATTTTAGATACATTTAAATGAGTTTAAAATTACGTTATGACGTAACTCTGTAAATTCGCTCAGCAGCTGCTGTGACATTTGTTCACAATGCTAAGAGTAAAGCGCTTCTTCAGAATAAAACAGGAAACCGGGGGTAACGCAGATATGATGCAACTGACAGGCGACTCCCGACTTAAAGTAGCAATTTTCTCACAATTAACAAATAGTTGGAAACATTTGGGATGTTGTAAGAACTTAACTGAACAAAATAGATAACACTGGCCCAGTGGTTTTTGGATATTTTACTGCAAAAATACTACATAGTGCACCTTTAAATGAATGTGTGAAAAGTGTGTGTGTGTGATAAGTGAAAATGTCAGGTCATAGAGTTGCACAGAAAGGTAGGGTGTACACACTGATGATATTGATGACAAAAAGATGATAGAAATTTGCCTGGTGCAAATTTACATAAACTAGTCTTAAGCCGGGTGCACACTGTGCGATTTTGGCCACGATTTGGCTGTCTGAGACAAATTTAGCAAATCCTAAAAGATTCCTCTGATCCTAGGCTAAAATCTGACGTCTTTCAAAGATCTTATCTTCCAAAAAAACACTTTATTTACCAACTTTCTTGTTTGTAACACTTTATTTCAATAGTCCGCTTAAGACATTCTGCTAACTATAATTAACTTTGCAACTGCATGTCAATTACCAGTCATTAGCGTATTAGTAAACTGTCTACTTAATGTCGCTAACACATGCTGCTAAACTGATGCTCCCCCAACAGACATTCAACTGATTATAAGTAACTTTGCAACTATATGTCGATTTATTCTACTAACCCTAATAGTCTACTAATAATCTAATGAAAGTTAATTGACATGTAGTTGCACATTAGCTTATAGTTTGTAGCATGTCTTAAAGTGGACTATCAAAATAAAGTTTAACCAGAAAGTCATACAGGTTTAAAGATGACATGAGTGTGAGTAAAAGGGTTTTGGGTGAATTTTATTCACATTTCTCTGGTGGAGACCACATAAACATAACTAGTTGCATTAACTCATGTGAACACACCATTAAGTGACAACTCTCAGTTTTTAGTTAAAATTTATAAAAAGAAACAATGGTTGAGAAAAATACTGGATTCTTACACAAGCCTCTTCATTTATGAATGTGTGAGGCGGCAGTATCCAAGCACAACAAAATGTCATCGCATACCATTGATCTTAACTTAACTTTGAATGGTTCACAAAACTGGGCATGCATTGTTTGCTCAGTGTGTGTGTGTGTGTGTGCATGTGTGTGTGTGTTTGTGTGAGTCTAACTTGACAAAGTGAGGGCAGGCCCTCTCCAGCCAAAATTAATGAACTGAGAACGACCTTGATCAATGATTCAAAGCGAGGAGCAGCAAAGCTCTCCCTCCTCTGCCACTCTCGGTCCAGTCATTCATCAAGTGCTCCCTTTTGATCTGTGGACTGGATCGCGTGTGCTTGACCAATCAGAGCGCAGCCCCGCCCAAACTCGCCATCCTTCTGCCCATAAAGATATTAACCACACTAATTGAATCCAATGTTGGTCACCTATAGGTCACTGTTTAGGTATGTATGTATGTTGTAAATATGCTGAGCGTATACTTGTAGTTGCACTTGCAGCAATTTCTTTGTTAATTATTTATTTTTAATACAACTTTTTGTGAGCTACAAGAAATCACTTTATCTCAGTTGTCTTGATAAGTGTAAATGGTGCTCTAAGATGCTGCCACGTTTGCCTTTTTGGACGTTTCACATATTAGAAGCTCCATATATTGAAAAAGATATCAAATATTTAAACTTTTCTTTCTTTCTTTCTTTCTTTCTTTCTTTCTTTCTTTCTTTCTTTCTTTCTTTCTTTCTTTCTTTCTTTCTTTCTTTCTTTCTTTCTTTCTTTCTTTCTTTCTTTCTTTCTTTCTTTCTTTCTTTCTCTCTTTCTTTCTTTCTTGAGTAGTTCTGATTCTTGAACTTCAAACTCTCAAGTGTTGGCTTTCTAGATATGTGTCTATTCAGAAAGACTTATGAGCAGCAACAATTTTATTTTGGTTATGTCTAAATGCTCCACTTGCCAAAAATGTGTGTGTGTGTGTGTGTGTGTGTGTGTGTGTGTGTGTGTGTGTGTGTGTGTGTGTGTGTGTGTGTGTGTGTGTGTGTGTGTGTGTGTGTGTGTGTGTGTGTGTGTGAGCCTGTTTATGTGGTTTATGAGGACACAAATTTGTATAACTACATGGGTATTACACTGGTATTACACTATAAATGTGGTTTATGAGGACATATCAAATGTCCTCATAATTCAAATGGCCTTAAAAACACACTAAATGATGTTTTTTTGAGAAAGTAAAAATGCAGAATGTTTCCTGTGATGGGTAGGTTTAGGGGCAGGGGCAGTGTAAGGGGATAAAAAATACGGTTTGTACCGTATAAAAACCATTACGCCGTAAACCACATAGACCAACATGTGTGTGTGTGTGTGTGTGTGTGTGTGTGTGTGTGTGTGTGTGTGTGTGTGTGTGTGTGTGTGTGTGTGTGTGTATGTGTCTGACAGGCAAAGGGTTACATTTCCTTGTTTCCTTTTACCTAACGTTTCATATCCTGCAGAGTTACAATGCGAACCATAAATATATTCCCAATGCTCCACTGCTCTGGATTGTGGACAGTGCCGTCTAAAGCTGGCCATGGGAAAAGAGGTCATTAGTTGCACTTACGTTTTAAAAGTGATTTTCCCCTCTTCCTCTCCAGGCTGCAGATTACTGGATTATATTCCAATACATCTGCTTCAATATTAAGGGCCACAGCATCAAGATTTTTTTAAATCTCCCGGACTAGGGATGTGAGATCTGAGAGATGGGTTTGAAAGCTGATTAGCTGCCACTTATTTTACTTTCTGCCCCTGCAAAGCTCACTAACAAAGACATGTTTGACCTAACTGTATATTATTTTAGCTTGTCACATGACACATGAGTCAGCCAATAATTGTAGCTGGTTTTCAAAAGCAATTATAAAAGTATTTAAATATACTTTGTTTAAAAACTTTGAAGAGGTTCATATGGCAGGAGAATGCATGAGTTTGTATATATATATATATATATATATATATATATATATATATATATATATATATATATATATATATATATATATATATATATATATATATATATATATATATATAATGTTTAGGAAAATCAATTATGTTTGCTTGGCTTTTTCAGAGTGTTCCTTTATTGTGGGTGTGTGAGCGTTATTTTTCACAGTCCATAAAGTATTTTCAGTTCAACCCAGATCCATTATGGGTTTCTCTAGCACAAGAACAGAGAGAGGAAAGTTGTTCATCAAAGTCTGTGGAAACGCAAGGCATTAATTATGGCGACAGAGGCGGTGTGGCATTCTGGGGTCCACAAGAGGGTCACAATCACTTTCAAATGACCCTCGACACGCAGCTGGCTGTTCATCTAAGCACGGGCCATCTTAATGTCAGTATAAGGTCTTCATCAAAGAGTTTCATGCATACAGACATTAGGAAAACATCGGTTCAGTTCTATAACGAATGACTATTACTCCAAATGGAGGACATCAATCGCAGGGCTAAATGTGCCTCCTACACTCGCGTAGGTTGATACCATACTGATAACTCTGCATGCTTTTAAATGCCCACTATACTGATCTTTAAAAATGTTGTTTACTATTTAGGTGTGATGTCACTATTTCCTTTTTCTAATAATACATTTTGAAAGAATTCAATATAGGGGTGTAATTGTTCAAATTTACAGTAATTAATAATAATAAATATTTATTTAAAGTCTCACTCAATGGCATGTGTTTTGGGTGGGACTATTGTTTGTCTAGCCAATGGCAGATGGGAGAGCTGTTCAGGAAACCTCTTTGATAACAGTCAGTGACTGCATTCAAAATGTAATACTATAGTAGTAGCACGTGATATCAAGTATTTGGGGGGGGGGGGGGAATACCGTATTCACAGTATTCACAAAACATCAGGCCAAGGAAGAGGATTTGTGAAAACATGGAAAATATATCCAGTTTTTAAAACATACATAACAAACTTTTTAGTGATTGCAATTTGTATATATCTGTATTTATTTAAAATAAGTATTTATTCAACCTGTCCTCCAAAAAAATAGGACTCTGTAGGTGTTTTTTCTAACACCTTATTACGACCTATATTTGCGTTTTAAAGTCATGCTAGCTGGCATAAAAATAATGACAGTATCGTGTCTGACGTCATGAAATTATGTATGACTGTCGTTACCAATCAAAATGCGTGTTAATTCAGTGTGTGGACTTTTTTTTTTACCACCATTTGTCATATTTCCATTTAGCAAAAATATGTTTGTTTTTTTTTTATTTACAACTACGCCCACCCCATCCCTAAACCTACCCAGTGATTTATAGTGCATAAACACTTTATGAGCACATGTGTTCCCTGGGATCGAACTCACAATCGCATGATCACATGTTGTTGTTATATAGTGCAATGCTTTATCAACTGAGCTATGCAAAACCTAAAATAGTAAGCAGATAAAAGGGAAAAATGCTTTAAAATGAAAGTGTCCTGCTGTCAATAGGAGCACAACTTTAGAAAACGCTCCTGTGCGTCGTATTTAATTAATTAAAATATTGTCGATAGGGGCGCAACTTTAGTAAATGTTCCTACGGGTTGTATTTCAAGGACGTGTCAAACGACCTAAATGCGTATTGGTTGGAGGACATGTTGCTGTATTTATAATGCATTATAGGGGTATTCGCAATGCATTACAATACATGCATAATGCCTTATAAATAACTTTATATTTTTATTTATCATCTCGTGAATAATCGTGACAGCGGTAATAATACTTACCTACTTATTAGATTTGGTAAAGTATTTTATCAGTTGATAAATAATCATAACAACAGTTATAACACATTATAATACTTTTATTTTGGCTATTTGGTTATAACTATTACGAGTAATGCTTCATAATGCCAGATGAAGCCTGCATTTATAATGCATCATAAGGTATACTTGATGCATTCTAATGCACACATAATACCATATAAAGATTTAAGCCTTGTAATTGTAATTTTACAGTTTTTATATATAAAACATGATTTGCAATGGGTATGTTGTTCCTTTGTAATTTTTCACACAACTTCACTTTAGTTTGATGGTCCGTTTAGCACATTCTGTTGACTATAAGTAACGTTGCACCTATGTCTACGAACTCTCCTTAGAGTGTTAGTGGAGTATTAGTAGACTTGTAGGATTAGGGTTAGAATAAGTAGACATGCAGTTGCAAATCTACTTATAATCAGTCGAATGTCTGTTGAGGAGCATCACAAAAAAAGTTTATTGTCCACTAATACTCTAATGAGAGTTAACTGACATTGATATTGCAAAGTTACTTACAGTCAACGGAATGTTTAAAAGGGTCCATCAAAATAAAGTATTACCAAATTGTCTTATAACTACTTCATGATATCATATGACTGTTTAAAAGAAGACCCAACTTTTGTTAATTTACTTAAAGCAGACAAAGACCACTTATAAATATTATGACCACAAAAAGCTTTTTAGATGTTTAAAAGAAGACTTTGTTTTGTCACTTTACTTTAGGCAGTAAATGACCACTCATAAGATGTAGTTTGATACTGTGCAGATCTTAAGTAAACAATGTCAAGATATGAGACTTGGAAAAGTAAAAGTATAAACTATGGGATATACAATCCATTAAAACTTAAGTGGACAAAATTATATTATAGACCATTTTGTTATAAATAATCTATACTATTAATAGTTATAAGTATTATCACTGTTGTTACAATTTATTAATGAGATGGTACAACACATTATAAGGTTGTTTATAAGGCATTGCGTGTGCATTATAATGCATTAATAATACTCTTAGGATGTATTATAGGGCTTTATCTGGTGTTATAATGTATTGTACTCTTAAAAGTTATAACCACAAATAAGTATGTATTATAATGCATTGTAACTATTATTATGGTTACCACTTTATTTTAGGGTTCAATTCTCATTATTATCTATAATGATATTGATTATTTATTAGTACTTACAAAGCACATGTTAATGCCTTATTCTGCATGATCTTTTTCTACATCTCTTAATCCTACACAACACCTAAACTTTAACACACAAAAAAACATCCTTACTAACTATTAATAAGCTGTAAATCAGGGGCAAAAGTCTTAGTTAATGAATGTGTTCCCTATACTAAAGTGTTGCCTTGTAATATTAACTATCAGATGGTACAACATAGTATAAGGTTGTTTATAAGGCATTATGTGTGTATTATAATGCATTAAGAATACCATTATGATGCAATTATAAATACATGCTTCATAGAAAGTGTTACTGAAATGTGTTTTATACCTTTTATCATTATAAGTAAAGATATTTTTAAATTATTCAGCACAAAATCTGCAAATAAGAGGCACGTGTTTCCAAAAGTCTAAGAGCAATGTTTAAACTTGGACACACCTATCAACCAGAACTATTGTGTGAGTCTTTTTCACTCTTTCAACATGTAAAATTATCTAAGCTACAAATTTGCTGAAAGAGGGTCTCCATAACTGCTTTAACCTTCCTCCTTTCATCCTTCTTATATGAGGCCACGGGGCAAAAAGAGAACAGAGAGGGTGTAGATTGTCAATCTCCCTTCCCCAAAGGCTGGAGAACTGGGACCTGAGTCATAGGTCTTGCTAATGGCCTTCAGTGTTTAAATATTGTTACTCTGGATTTGGGGTTGTGAAGACGGGCCCTCGCACTGCCAAAGGGGGGCATCTTGAACCATGGCAAGGCTCCTGTTAAGCCGTGACAAAATACAGGTCTGGCCAATCAGCCAGGCACAAAACAAATCAAGATTTATGGACAGAAACTCCCCCATAAGAGTGGGGCGAAAACAGTGCTGGGGGCAAAAAGAGATGGAGGAGGGGGAGAAGTTGAAAGAGAAAATAAATGAAGACAAAATACTCTCTCCACACTTTCTGCTTCATAACTTTTAGGCAATCGCATGAATCAGAGGTCACTGAAAAGGCAGCATTACGAATTCAATATTTGCAAAGGTTTACAATCTTCCACAAACGTTCACACACCCCTTGCAGAATCTGTGAAAATGTGAATAATTTTAACAAAATAAGAGGGATCATTAGCCTGATAAGCCAGACCAGACATGTCTTGATGTAGATGTTTGGTCTGGAAACTCACCATAGACAGGGCTCAATCTGAGGGGCGGGATAAACGGTTGTCTTTCAAACTCCCTCTGCACGCGATAGGATAGCGCTACAACCAACCAGAGCAACGAAGGTGAAGCGGAGCTAGTTGACAGAGACAAACTTTCGCCGTATCCGGTCGGCAAAACTCAGAACACATCTTCCCAGTTTAAGAATGACTTCAGTGCCGTTCTTTGTTCTTTTCTCAGAGAAAAGCTTAACTCCAAGTCTTCCAAAGTGGCGGCCAAAGCCGATTCGAAAGACTGCCGTTCGCCAGTTTCTGTGTTTACTAGTAGCACGCAAGCGCAACTCGGCCATCATTATGTTAAGCCCCGCCCACCGACTCTATACTCGGTGTGATTGGCCCGAACAGAGTTGGGTTTTTCCAGCTCAGACGTGTATTGAGAGTTGCTAGACGACACTCGCGGCAGACTAGATTTGCTGCCGCTAGGGTGCGTCTAGATTTCTAGGCTAAGGGATCATACAAAATGCATGTTATTTTTTTATTTATTATGTCCTGGATAAGATATTTTGGACTCACTTTATATTAGTTGGCTTTAACTATAAGTATTAACATTTAAATAAATATTTTGATACAATACACTTAGTGTACATAAATGTTTTTACGTTGTACTAACAATTTAGACATTACTTGCATGTAATTACATCTGTTATTCGTTTCTGTTACATTTATAATTACACAGTTGACACTTTCCTTACACCTAACCCTACCCTTAAACTTACCCACACCTGTCCCTATAACTTTACCCTTAAACAAGTTTCGTTTAACCTCTCGTTTAACCTTTCGTTTAGGCTCTCAAGTCAAGCCAACTTAGAACTGCCACTAGCACTGGCTCTGAACTAGCACCCGGTTCATTCTGATGGAAAAGGGGTATCAGTGATTCTTCCATTATCACTATTGTGATGGTACATCATGTACAGTTAAACTCAGCTCAGCTGTCCACACAGATGGCAACAGTGATCTAATCATTCAAAGCCCTTAACTCTCACTGCTGTCAGTGCGGCGTAACACAGCATTAAAACCCAGAACCGTGCACGGTGATGATCATCCTCAATGCAAAACAAAAGCATAAGCTCAATGATTTATGTCTATAAAAACAGGAAAAAAAATGTAATACTACATTTTATGACTGGCTGTAAAGATTAATAACTCTTTATTGATGTAGTAAAAACTCTAGACTCTCTCAAATCTAAAAATATGCTGTCATGTTTTCTGTTGTGAAAACATGTTTTTTTTATTTTTTTATTTTTAAGTTATGAATCCCTTTTAACATTGAATATTAATTTGTTTATCTTTTAAGCGCATGTGATGTCATGGTGCTATGAACATCTGTCTGAAATCTGTTTTCTCAGGAGGTACATTCATTCAAAAACGCTGCCTATTTTTTTTTTTTTTGGACATAGCCTTTAGCTATATTGAAAATGGAATACTAATGCAGTACCCGCTGTGAAGTATATACAGTATACTAAAAGCACCTTATGTAAAGCAGCAGGATGCACTATGTAAACAATGCAAACGGCATGCATTAAATCGTGAACTTGTTTCTACACCCGTTGCTATAAACTAGGGGCCACAGCAAACTTCTCAGTGGACCTCAAGATGATATCTACTCTAGTAGAATTTTTTGTGATTTTTTTTGACATTCTATTTTGATGGTCTCTTTTGAACATTCAATTTGTCTTTGCAACTACATGTCAACTCTCATTGTAGACTGTCTGCTTAAAGGCATAGCTCAACCAAAAATGAAAATTACCCAATGATTTACTCACCCTCAAGCCATCCCAGGTGTATATGACATTCTACTTTCAGACTAATGCAATTGTAGTTATATATATATATATATATATATATATATATATATATATATATATATATATATATATATATATATATATATATATATATATATATATATAGGCTCTTGCGCCCGGCGCAAATCTAAAATGGGTTGGTCTGAAGTAGCTTCATTATTCATAGGTGTGGTTTGGGCGTAACGTGAATAAATCAATCAGAGCGTCATCCAACATTCCCTTTAAAAGCAGGTGCGCAAGTTCCATTATGGATTGCTATTATTATGGCGTATTTACCTGGCGCACACCAGGAGCGGTTCACAGCCGAGGAGACTGATGTTCTTGTGAGAGCAGCCCTAACGAAACAAAAATATATTGCAGTATATTGGAAAATGTCATGCAATACATTAGGAAATATATTAACATATATGGGAATTAATATTTATATCTTTCAATATATTGCAATATATTGAAAGCGGCAATCATTTGTATATTTTGCAATATATTACATGAATATATAATATATTTTATAATACCATCAATATATTATTCCATATATTTACAATATATTAAAATATATTTCAACTAATATATTGGTAAATATATTTTCCTTTCGTAAGGGAGTGAAAGACAGAGAAGTTGTGTTGTATGGGGATGGGAGAAACCCACCCAAAATAGCGTCGGTTAAACAGTTTTTTTTTTTTTTCAGTCGATTTTTTTTTCCTGGTTCTTGACGGACAAACCAATTTGTCAGATGTCCTTATATACATATATGTCTTGCCATTGGGCAAACAGGTCTGATCCTTAATTACTACAATAAGCCTGAATAATTTGTAAGCTAGATTTATGCCTATTTTTTCACATCTTCGTGGCACACCAGAATGTGTTAATATTTTTTTTTTAGTGTAACAATTTATGATTTGCAAAAATAGCTGTTGCATCTGTGTAGATTTCATGAGCAAAGTGTATGCGCGTTGTGCACGCTATACATTTTGGTCAAGCATGCGCCCTTAAAATAGCATAATGAACAACGCCCAACGCGCCACTGACTTTAGACTAGGTTTTTTCTGGTCAGTGGCGCAACTGTTTAATGGAACGGCAAAATAGCACCAGAGATTGTTTGCGCCGGAAAACACCTCCTTTTTTGCGCTGAACCGCCCAGGGAGCGCAAGTTCATTCACTAGTTTAGTGACGTGCTTCTGTGGAGGGAAAAGCACGCTTTTCGCGGGTGCAAAATAGGAATGACACATGCATCGGTGTACAAAGTCAATTGCGCTGGGTGCAAGATAGGGCCCTATATGATAATTGAACTGAGCTGGATGACATAAAAGTTTTCTCCAGAGCGGCTGTAGAGCCGAATCAAATTCTGATGTATTATTTTCCTGTTAACACTGTAAAGCTGCTTTGAAACAAACAGCATTGTAAAAAAGAGCAGTATGTATAAAGGTTGAGTTGACTTGACTTGCGAGAGGTGTATCAGTTTCTTTGTAAATTGAATATGGAATGTGGTCTGGTGAAAGCTTGATGCTTTACTTTATAAAATTTTAAATATGGATATTTTTCTCGCAAAAACACATCGCTTCGCTTCAGAAGGTCTTTATTAACCCCCCGGAACCGTGTGGACTACTTTTATAAAGGATGTATGCACTTTTTTGGGTTTTAAATTTTGTGCTGCCATTCACTGACATTATAATGCTTGGATTAGCCAGGATTTATTTTATTTTTTTAACTACGATTGAATTCGTCAGAAAGAACAATGTCATATACACCTAGGAGGGCTTTAGGGTGAGTAAATCATGGGGTCATTAAAAAAAAATTGGGTGAACTGTCCCTTTAATATCTGCTAAAACTCTTAAAGGGGTGGTTGCACTTTTTTAACTTTAGTTAGTGTGTAATGTTGCTGCTTGAGCATAAACAGTATCTGCTAGTATCTGCAGTATCTGCTGTTGCTAAGTTACAGCTCTGAAAGTTAAATGCAAATGGAGATATTATTGCCTACAAAAACGACCGGTGTGGACTACAACGAGCTTCTTCCCGGGTTGGTGACATCATAAACCCTGTCTAGTCACTGCCGAAGTGACTTCTGCCCGTAATGGGAAGGGGCGTGGCCATGGGCGTAGATTACGCGGGGGACGCGGGGGACGTGTCCCCCTCACTTTTAATAAAATGTATTTACGTCCCCCGCACTTTTACTGGGTCTCACCGATCCTAGTAGACCCGCTCCGAGCGGGATTCGAACCGGTGTTACCCTGTGCGGGGGCGGGCAAGTTAACAGGGACGCTAACGACAGCCTTCTCTAAACTCGGTTGATAGCGCGCTTCTTGAGGTCAGGGGCAAGTGTATTTACATAGAAACCAATGTGAATACATCAAGATTTAAATTCAGAGACAAAAAATTATCTATGCATGACCTGTAATTTTTTCCGAATCTTAATATGAGGAGGGCGCTCTCACAGAAAGTCCAAAAGTGGATTCGTAATACCCTGTCAAGCTGGAGCTGCAGCTGAAGGAAAACAATCGTTATGAGTGATGAAACGTGACGACGACAATCAGACGAGTGCAACAATATATGCTTTATGTGTGTTTTTTAAGTCATCTCAATGTAGGCTATTTATTGACAATAAAGTATCATATGAATAATGCAGCTTTTTTAATGTTTAGTATTCTGCTCACCACGGCTGCATTTATGTAATCGAAAATAGTTCAAACAGTAATATTTTGAACATTATTACAAATTAAAACCGCTTTTTTTCCCTATGTGAATATATAGTAATTTATTCCTGTGATCAAAGCTGTATTTATCATCATTACTCCAGTCTTCAGTGTCCACATGATCCTTCACTAATCATTCTCAGATGAGGATTTCATAATCAAGAAACATTTATGATTATTATCTGTGTTGAAAACAGTTCCCAAAATGTTGTGGAAACCATAATAGCCTACATGTTATTTTTCAGGATTCTTTAATGAATAGAAAGTTCAATGGACAGCATTTATTTGCATTTATTAAATAAATTATCTAATTTGTAATATTAAAAATATCACTTGTGATCAATTTAATGAATGTCTGATCAATAAAAGTATTAATTTCTCTCTTTTTTAATTTTACCACAAATGTTTAGAAAATTAAGCATCACCATGGGCAGCACAACTGATAATAATCCTAAATGTGTGTTGATCATCAGATCCTCATATGGGAATGATTAGTGAAGGATCACTGAAGACTGGAGTAATGATGATAAATTCAGCTTTGATCACAGGAATAAATTACATTTTACTATATATTCACATAGAGAACAGATGAGTTACATCAGAATATATATATATATTTTTACATTGCATAAAATCTATGGAGTCTTAATGCAGAAGTGTTTGTAGTATATAAATCAATCATAAAATTGGCAAAAAAAAAATAAAAAATAGGAGAATAGGAGAATAATATTATAGATATTAATTATTGGTTATTGTTCAGCAGTGTATGTGATATCTTGCCCAATTAAAAGCAAGAGATGCGATAAATTATATTGGTCCAAAAAAAAAAAAAAAAAAAATGGTATTACGACATTTCTGTCCCCCTCACTTCTGAAAAGATGGCTACGCCCCTGGGCGTGGCTTTTCTGGACAACCTGTGCTTGGCCCTTCAGCCAATAAAAATACATAAAACTACATTTGGCCATCTAACCAATCTAAGACCATTGCGTTTTTCGGAGGGATGGGCTTCATAGAAGCAGGAATCAAACGAGCCGTTCAAATGACAGAGGAGACAGCGGTGTGGAATAAAAGTAAAATAGAAGAAAAATATGGCGTTTAAAAAAGAAGAAGTATTAAGACATTTTATACTGTGCCACATAAACACGGTCAGCCTAGAAAAAAACATGGAACCACCCCTTTAAGACCAAAGTATACTTCACTTTTTACACGAACGGGAGGGTAAGTATACAGTGCACGTGATACGAATTACGTCATCAGAAGAGTTTAGACATACTGAATGCGCACCATCAGATTGTTTAATCCTTATACAGTATATCAGGAACACCTGAAAAAATCATGGCGCCTTTGAATTATGTTGTGGACAATGGGGGTCCATAAAAATGTAGCGACATCCATCCATATGAACAGGAGTGTTGCATTAGAATAATGGGGAAAAGAGTGGCGGCTGAGACTACATTAAAGCCGAGGGGGGGTTACTAACAGAGAAGTTGAATGAAAGAGAAGCACACTCGGAGAAGTGTCCAGGGAACTGTTTGAGGGGAAACAGTGTCCGTTTGTGGCCTATGATAATACTTTCCATTCAGCAGTGCTCACAGTGAGCTGATTCCTCTGATTGCAGCCTGGCGCCCTGCTGGCGAGGCTCAGCACCGAAATTAAATCCACTCTATACAGTTATAAATTATAATGCTCTATAAACAACACCCCCACAGGGAACAGAGAGAGAGAGGAAGAGAGAATGCTTAAAACTGTCCCCTTAAGGTGTGAATAGCTTTGCTTTGATATTCCTAAAATACATACATATATTAGACATCATTCAGTCATAAATACAATATAGTATACATTGTTAATTGCTTTTGTAATTGTAGCGTTCTCTCAATAGTCAAACATTTGAGCTTTACAGTATTTCTGAGGTAAAACAAGCTGGTGACCATTTTATGTTGCAACATGGTGATATATCCTCCTCCACTTCAACTGGATTCCAAAGTTTAAGATTGTTTAACTGAGCCACTGAACCAAAACACTGCAGCTGTGCGTGACCAAGCCGCCTCTTTTACAAATGTTTGAAAACACACACTGTCAGAAAAAAGGCACTTTTCTGTCACTGGGGTGGTGCCCTAAGGTACAAAACCAAAAAGGTACTAATATGTACCTTTAAGGTTCCACTATGTACCTTTAAGGTACTAAAACACACTCTTAAAGTACTTATATGTACCTTTTAAGGTACTAATGTGTACCATTTAGGGGTATATATGCTGTAAACTGCTCTCCATGTGCATTTTTCTTTTGAAGTTCATTAAACCAAATCTCAAAAGCTGATTTTGCATTCCGAGCTTTAATTTATTCCCCAAAGCTCTGGTTCTTGACTGATAGTGCCTCTACTGGGGCATGTTCAAACTACACAAAAGTAATATAGAAGTACTCCTCATGTCAACTCTCTAGGCAGTTGAGCAGCTGGCATCCTGACAGCAAAAGAACAGAGTAAAACTCAACCTGTGCTTTTAGACAAAGCACCAGATGACAACATCGCAACAGTTTAACCAGACGGACATGTAAGAAAACAAGAGCTGACAAGCTGCAGTCTTCCTGAGACGTAGGTGTTTGTCGAACATTTGCTGAATCGAAAAAATTAAATAAAGGAAGCGTGTTAACGAATTTCTAATAACAAGGTGCTCTAGGGTGCTCTGGGTGTTCAGCGGGTGTTTTAGAAAATTGCTAGTTGCATGGGTGTTCTGGTTCTATGTGGTTTCTAGGGTGTTATGCATGCTTTTTGGCATGATGAAAAAATTAAAAAAAATCACAGCAAAAAAATAAAATAAATATCTGTAATATTTACATCACCACAGAATAATTTGTATCAGTGTGTGGTTACTAGAAAGGGTTTAGAAAATGTTTTAGCACAATGCAATGTGGCCAGTAGGAATTTTGGAGTGGTTTTAGCAAATTACTAGTTGAGTATTCTAAATGGTTAGAACGGTGCTGTGTGCGTTCTAGAGCGTTGTGCGAGTGTTTTTAGCATGTGATTCTGCTGCGTATTAGCTGTTTTGGAGTGCTATAAAGTGGTTGCTAAGATATTCTATATACCTAGCAATTAGGGGAACGCTGGCATTGTCTGTCTGCCACTTCTCCACCCAAAATCAACTGTACTGTTAGATTTAGATTTTATTTTCTTATGACCGTGACTAGTCTAACAGTCAGAGCTACAATCAGGACTAATGCTGATTGCTGGCAGCCACTGAGAGGACGTTGTTCGCCGTTCGCCGTTTTTCACCGCTTCTCTGCTGTTTTTGTTTGAATTGTTGCAATTGCTTCTGGTTTGAAGGACATTTGATGTTGCTCGCTGCGGGCGGCTGCTCTCTCTTCTGGGTGTCGGCTGCTCACTGGTGGTCTCCCTCAGGCTTGAACTGCATGGTGGCTGAGGTTGCCGGTTGATTGGCGGCGTTTTCACCAGGCTAGCGTCATCAGCGTCCGGCATGATGTTGGGATGTTCCGCTTCTCGGCTGCTGAGTCTCGGCTGCGTCGCTGTTCCGTCTTGCATTGCGGCCGTGGAACGGCTTGGACTTCTGTGGTGTGTCCACATAAGTGCCTGGAGAAGTGCCTTTGTTTGCCTCCTGCATGGTGCTACAGCAATCCCCTCCATCTGGTCTTCAGCTGTGCATCGTGCCTCGGCGACGTCATCAGGACACTGCCGAATTGGGAATATGTAGCAATAGAGCTTCTAGCGCTAGGAGAAATGTAAAACATGGAGTGGACCACAGTGTACTGTGGAGTTTACAGACTTCCACCAACAGCTCCGTTTTCTGTTCAGAAAAGCTTTTATATGTTGATTGTTTGTGTTATTCTATATGTTAACTTTTTATTCATTTTTTGTTATTTTTCCCTTTTCAATTGTTGCACTTTGAGATTCTTCGGAATGAAAAGTGATTTATAAATAAAAATTATTATTAATATTTATATTCTCAGTGTTTTTTAAACACATTACTTTGGTTGTTAGCTGGTATTACTGTGCAGTTTGTAAGTTTTTCTAAATGTTTTTATCATGTTGTATGTGTGTGTTTAGGTTTTATTGGTGGTTGTCAGGGCATTGTTATGCTGTTGCTATGATGCTGTAGCACGTAGTAGTGCAGTTGTCAGGTTGTTCTAAATGCTAAGGTGTTGCTAAGCAGTATTTTTAAAGTATTTTTATAATGTTCCTGTGCTAGGATTTTTGAGGTGGTTGTTAGGGTGTTGCCATGTGATTTCTAGAGTGCTCTGAGAAGTTTTTAGAAAAAGTAATGTTTACCATAACAAGCACTATTACAAATTATGATAATTTATCAATAAATACAGCTGTTATTGTTCGCAGTTAATATCAGCACTTTTGTATTATATTTCATACACTGTAAAAAAGAAGAAGAAAAAAAGAAGAAAAAAAAGGATTCCAATTGAAAATTTTCTAGTGATTGATCACATCTAAATTTTTCCGTTGGCCGAAATGAATTTCACAAATGAAATCAATTCACAGAATTTCAATTCGGCCAACTGAGAAATTTAGATGTGATCAATCACTGTAGAAAATTTTCAATTGGAGACATTTTTTTATTTTTTAATTTTTACAGTGTAGCTTTTGTTTTTTTTGTGTATTTTCCAACCTGTCCTCCAAAAAAATAAGACTCTATAGTTAGTTTTTCAAGCACCTTATTACAACCTATATTTGCGTTTTAAAGTCATGCGCCCTCTAACTGGCATAAATGTAATGACAGTGTCGTGTTACGTCTGACGTCATGAAATTATGTATGACTGCCGTTACCAATCAAAATGCATGTTCATTTTAATGCAATGTGTGGACTTTTTGTCACCATTTGTCATATATCTATTTAGCAAAAAAAATTAAATAATAATTTACAACTACGCCCACCCCATCCCTAAACCTACCCAGTGATTTATAGTGCATAAACACTTTATGAGCACATGTGTTCCCTGGGATCGAACTCACAATCGCATGATCACATGTTGTTGTTATATAGTGCAATGCTTTACCAACTGAGCTATGCAAAACCTAAAATAGTAAGCAGATAAAAGGGAAAAATGCTTTAAAATGAAAGTGTCCTGCTGTCAATAGGAGCACAACTTTAGAAAACGCTCCTGTGAGTCGCATTTAATTAATTAAAATATTGTCGATAGGGGCGCAACTTAAGTAAACGCTCATATGGGTCATATTTCAAGGAAGTGACACACGACCTATAGGCGTATTGGTTGGAGGACATGTTGGTATTTTCATATGTCAGTTTTTCCATAACTCAATTCTTGCAAACGCACAGATCAGGCAGGCCTGCTTGTTTGTCTAATCCAGCAAAGAGCGCACTGTCGAGCCTTCGGTTTATAAACCAAAGTGCTGAGTAGTTTGTGCCTGCAGCAATTAACAGGAAATAGAGCAAATGCTTTTTGGTTTAAGGTGTATGAAGAAATGAGAGCAGGAGAAAGGGTAAAAGATCACGCTTGAGAGCGAGAGAGAGAAGGTTGAAAGCATATGTTCTAATGGTTTAGGAGGTCTGTTTCCTCACCCTGCCCGAGGATGAGAGCTGTCAGTTCGCATAGCCTGTGACGTGCTGCAGAAGTGAGGGCAAACAGAGAGGGCAAAATGACTCTGTTGGTGGTAGAATCAAAAGAAGAAAAATTCTTGGCCAGTACATAAGAAACAAATGTATTTACATATTTTGAATTCATCAGAGATGAACATTCTCAGACACATCACATGCATAGCATTAGTAATTGTGTGCTATATAGTATATGCTAACAGTATCGGACACAGTACCTGAGAGAACAGTGATGCTTTTATCCACTGTTACTATTCAGTCACCTGTCTTTCCGCATCTTTCACCTGGCTGTGCAGGTGTAATGTGGAACCGCAGGTCCACACAGAGAGCCTTTGTGAGAAACAATGGACCGGCAGGTCACAGTTTGACTCAGTAGTCTCATACTGCAGCTGCCCTAGCCATGCTTCTAATAGATCAGGGGGAAGGACATAAGGAAATAAAAGTACAGGTACTGTAGTTAGACCCTCATTTTCTCTTAATTAATAGGACTTTAATTATATGTTACTAGAGTCAAACCAAACCAGACACCTTTAACATGCTCACATTATCACATTTTAACCGCTATAGTTTGGAAAATAGTAATAAAATATGACAAGAACTTGATATGTAATGGATTTCAATCAACCAATCAACTGTCAGCTGTTAAATTAAATACACAATTAGATAATACCAATTTAGATCAACCATTTACTAAACGATACTTAATTTTGTTCAGTCTGTTTAAAAGGTTGCATTATCAATTAAAGAAAAAGAAAAAAACTTTAAGCAAAACATGGTCAGGTCAAAGTGTCTGAATAATCTAGGTCTCAACTTTTAATCATAGTCCATTGTATGAAAAATTTGGGAGTATAGTATATCACAGTTTACTTAATTTTCATGTCTACTAAATAAAGACCATACTTAAAATGAGCTGAGTCTCTGGATTACAGGTAATAATGCTGTAAATAATGTTTTGTATACCTAAATGTTTCATTACGGTATTAATGTAGTTATACGTTTTGCGAGTATATCATTTTTTGACTTTCAAAGTGACGCTAAAGCCAGTGACTTGGATTATATGAATCAATGACCACCTATTGATTGACCTGAGGGTGAGTAAATTAACGGCAATTGTGTTATTTTCTGGGCCATCTATTGCTTTAAAGGACATGATATGGCAAATGTAACCAGTATTTTTAACCTGTGTGTGTGTGTGCGTGCGTGTGCGCGTGTGACATATGAATGTGACATATACAAATGTGTATAATGACATGGGTATGACATAAGTATTACAAGGAGAGGGTGAAATATGAGGACATTGGCCATGTCCCCACTTTTCAAAATGCTTATAAATCATACAGGATGATTTTTTTTACAAAGTAAAAATGCAGAATGTTTCCTGTGATGGGTAGGTTTAGGGGCAGGGGCAGTGTAAGGGGATAGACAATATGGTTTGTACGGTATAAAAACCATTACGCCTATGGAGAGTCCCCATATGTCACAAAAACAAAAGTGTGTGTTTGTGTGTGTGTGTGTGTGTGTGTGTGTGTGTGTGTGTGTGTGTGTGTGTGTGTGTGTGTGTGTGTGTGTGTGTGTGTGTGTGTGTGTGTGTGTGTGTGTGTGTGTGTGTGTGTGTGTGTGTGTGTGTGTGTGTGTGTGTGTGTGTGTGTGTGTGTGTGTGTGTGTGTGTGCATATGAAGTGAGTGATCTTTGCATTCTCAAACTGTAATTTAGCTAAGTAAAACCTTTCTTTAATCAATCCCACAGTGTACTCTACCATCACATTCTGCTCTGCTATCACTCAGTTCGTCACTCAAACACTATTGAACATACACTCAATTCAGCCTCACTCCACATCAGTGATTTCTTTATAAACTGATCTAATGCAGCCGAGAGTGATGGCTTCAAGTTAAAAAGCACTTTAAGAGCTTTCCACACCTCTTGGAACAAGGGTGAAAGAGAAGAGGCGACCTCAGCATACGGAGCTCTTGCTTTCAGACAAAGCAGTGTCTTAAAAACACTGGAGTCAAATCTGCAACACATCTTGCGCTCTCCGTAGAATTACACAGTATTTCAGTAGTGGCTCCTCTGACTGTGTCTGGCTGGCGTGGTGATAAATAGCCAGTGTTCCTGCTTTCACGCTGCTCCTCGTGCGCTCACAACAAGCCTCTGTTACAAATGCTGACCCCCTGATCTCTCAGATGGGAAACAGTCCATGACCGTGAACATAGCCCAATCCCCCACAATCCCATGCATTCTCATCTCCAACTCTCTCGCTCTCTCTTTCATTCACTTGCTTTTATCACTGCAAAATCCCTGTCTGCTTTCATCTTCCAGTCGTCGCTGTCTATGTGTAAATTAAACATTCCTTCAGTCTACACCACAGATTTCATTAAATTGCATGAAATTAAAAGACTAAGTTGCTTATGTTTGGAAACCAAGTCAAGTTCATGGGTTTTATCAGAGTGTCACAGGACTGGGAAGGTTTCCACGCAGAAAAAAAAACAAAAAACTTTATTTAGTTTTTTTTTTTTTTTTTTTAGTACTGGTCTACCATTATGAAAAAGAAATGCACTTCATGTTGATTTTATGAAATAAACCTAAGTAAAGTTCAAGTAAATTTTAAGTATACCTGTTGTAGTAAGTATACTAATATGTATACTAATGTAAATGTGTACTAGTAGTAAACTTGTAAGTGTCTTGTAACTTTCAATACTGCTTGGGACTAAATTGGCCCACTTTTATTATATAAAAGTGTATGTTTAAGTGCACTATTAGTTCACTACTATTTACTATAAGTTCACAACTACATTTCTCATTTTTACTGCATCTTATAAGTATACAAGTAGTTTACTATTAAATACAAGTAGTACAATTTTAATGAAAGTACACTTTGAAGTGTACTCTTATAAACTACTAGTTTAGTAGTTGTATACTGCAAGTATACTTGTAAGCTTTCTTTAAGTGAAAATAACATCATACTTGTTTAATATTTATATCGTACCTGTCAACATTTGGGTATCAAAATCCGGGAGAGATGGGGTGGGGGGGGGGTTGTGGGCAGGGTCGGGGGTGGCATAAATCTTCACATAGACCCATAATAATAATACTTTTAATTTGTACCTGTGCTCTTACTTGTATAACAACTTAACAAGTAGGAAATACACATTGTTATCAGTTTGCACTGCATACGTTATGAATTATATATAGATTAATCCTTATTAAAGGCACTGAAGTTATTTAGTCAAGAGCAGAGCATATTTAGTGAGCAATTACTTTAGTAAGTGGTTACTGTCACTTTAAAAGATCTTCCGCTGTCGCACATGATATGGATATGAGATGCTGAAGTCGCAGTTACAAAACTTACAAAACGCGTGACTGTCTACTAATATGGGAGGACGGCGGGAAAGAAGGGTAAAATATGGGACTTTCCAGGCCAAAACGGGATACTTGACAGGTATGATTTATATATTATTTTTGCGCTTCCAATATATGTTCTAATTTAGGTATTCATTTTTAATACTTGAAGTATACCTTTAACTGTACTTTAATTTAAAAAATATTTTATTAAAGCTTCATGCATCTTTTTTTATCAACAATTGTATGTGGGTAAGAAATGTAACATTTTAAACAAAAAGAATACATTTGATCTTCTATCACTTGTTTCTTCTTCTTCTTCAATTGTGTTTTGTTTAGGAGATTGTGTACATTTTCAGAAGAAGCATAATAGCATGCTTACATGCACGATTACATGCACCACTATGTCATAAATAAGAGTCACTAAAATACACTGTAAAATAAAAAAATCAGGTCCTCCAATTGAACATTTTCAATTAGTGATTGATCACATCTAAATTTTTCAGTTAGCCAAACTGAATTTGTGTGAATTGAGGCATTTTAATTCACAAAAATGTAATTTGGCCAACTAAAAAATTTAGATGTGATCTTTAACTAGAAAAGTTTAAATTGGAGACCTGACTTTTTTTTTTTTTTTTTTTTTTTGTTACAGTGAATGTGTCCATGCTAAAGAAAAGAAAAACTCTTTCAAGTCAAAGTTCTTAGAAATGTACTCTTTCGATTCTTGTTGTTTAGATTGTTTTGATCACCTTTTATACTATTCTCAAGAAAAGTTTCAGTGTAGTGACTCTATGGACTACATTTATAGCTTTCAACAGACCCTATGGCCATCCAAAGCACTTCACATATTGCCTCACATTCACCCATTCATGCACAGACAACAAGGTCAGCCATGTAAGGCGCCATCCAGCGAGTCGGGAGCAGCTGGGGTTAGGTGTCTTGCTCAAGGACACTTGGTCAGGTGTAATCACCAAGTAAAGACTAATAAGTAAACACTTCTAAATTACACGTCAAGTCATCTATCTATCTATCTATCTATCTATCTATCTATCTATCTATCTATCTATCTATCTATCTATCTATCTATCTATCTATCTATCCATCTATCCATCTATCCATCCATCCATCCATCCATCCATCCATCCATCCATCCATCCATCCATCCATCCATCCATCTATCTATCTATCTATCTATCTATCTATCTATCTATCTATCTATCTATCTATCTATCTATCTGATTTTTTAGATAAGGCTTCATTGTGGTATCATAATACCTTGATATTTTTTACTTTAAGACACAAAAAAGGCAAAATAATTGTAATACAAAATTTTGAAATATATTATCAAAATATAAAAGTATACTATAATATATAATAGTTTTTAAATTAAAGATATATTATAATTTGTATTAATATTAAAAAATCCTAATAGAAAATGTAGTTATTTACGCATTTTATATATTTACTTTTTCTTTTTTTTTCTTTTTTTTTCTTTTTTTTTCTTTTTTTTTTTTTTTTAGAAAAGCTACACTCACATACACACACACGTTCATATATAGACACCTTCTCCAGACACATTAAGGGGAGGTGAGAAGACCTTGAGGTGACATGGTGTTAGCGCAGAGTTGTAATGACTGTTCGGCTGTCTACTCTGAAGATGACATCAGTTTGTACAAGTGGGAATGAGCGCATGTATTCACACACACTCAGTGAATGTACTAAAACGGCCTGGCAGGAGTTGATGTTATTGCTGTAATTATACAACAGTGTCACCCCCATGAGGTGCTAATGTTTGGAGTAGGATGTCATCTCCATGACAGCCATACTTAATGCTGTGCTGGGTTTCACCCAATCACAAATCAACAAAAGCAGTGCTGGGGAAGCTACATCTCTTGCCAAGATAAAAGATGCAAGTTAACTACCATTTAAATACCCATGTCATTCCACAGATCCTTCCACACTCAAAGGGCATATGAGAGCTGGGTGACAGCTGTGGGCTGTCTGTATTGGTGCCTGAGAAAATGTAATACAGTTCTGAGCTTGATGTACTGCTTTTCTCAACACCCTTTCCACGTGCCAGACAGTTTAGTGGTCATTTACACCATGCCCTAACTACATGCGAAGCGACACGGCATCTTTTCCATGTTCATTTGAGTTTTTGTCCTAACCAGCCGCGACATGCGATGAATCTATTTTAAAAACGTTTCTATTTCTATTTTATTTTTCTGCAATGTTGCGGCTGGAACAACAACACAAAACATGGCAATTATAATCTCAGGTAGTGTTTATGTGCTTTATTTAAAGGTGAATGGTCGACGAATGCAAAGAGTAACATCATAATATATTTTTTAATACACTTAAATGTGTCTAATATGATAAACAGAGCTGCGTTACCTCATACTCATGACCGGAAAAGCAGAAATAGTGCCGACGACTGTGTCCCGTCATAATAAAAGTGCTCACGAGGCTTGTTGTTCATCTCATCAGCAATCGCTCAGTTCAGTCAAGATTAATGCTGCGTTCCAGGCAGGTTTTTGAGGCTGTAAATTACGACTTCACTGCAAAAAAAATGCTTTTCTTACTTGGTATTTTTGTCTTGTTTCTAGTTCTTAAAACAAGAAGTATTTACTAGACAAGCAAACGTAATTGTCTTGTTTTGGGAAAAAATAACTCAAAATGAAGAGTTTTTGCTTAAAATAAGCAAAATAATCTGCCAAAATAATCTTAAAACAAGATTATTTTGCTTACCTCACTGGAGTTATTTTCCCCCAAAACAAGACAATAATTTTTTAAGTTTCTTAATGTAAGATTTTTTTTACATTTTTACTAGACACAAGACAAAAATACTAAGTAAGAAACAATTTTTTTGCAGTGTTCAAACCACGATTTACAACTTTGTAGTACGTTCTAGTATGAGTTCATGGTTGGGAAGTCACGGGTTTAACTGCCGTTCCAGTGCACTTTCACATGTAGACTGGAACACGGCATATAATCTCTGGTGCCCTGCACGTACAGCGAAACCCCCTCCACCCACTGTTCTGATTGGCTGTGGTTTTTGATTGATTTGTCGTGTCGCGTCTGTGGACAGACAAGTCTATTGGAATCTTATCGCAAATTGTGTAGTTTGACCACAGTGTGATGCCGCGTTCCAGGCAACCTATGTTTTTCCAATCTTCTACCTGAGAAAGTGCACTGAAATGATAGTCAAATCCGTGACTTCCCACCCGTGAACTCATTCTAGATTGATCTGCTCCCAGCTATGCGCTCTGATGTCACATAACCCGCATAAAACAATGGCAGCCCCTACGGATGAGGTGTTTATGGAAGTTGTACATTAAAAACATATAGTTTTTTTTTAATTAAATAATGTATTGCCGTTATTTTTCCGCAAATTGTATGCATTATCAACAGCTTTTTCTAATGTTAGCTAGTGTTCAGTCCATTGAGTGCAAGAATAAATAAATACCTAAATCATTTCCAAATATACAAATAACGTAAAATAAAAGCTATAACAGCTTCTCTTGCCTTATGCGCTGTTTTTTCTCCTCTGTTTCCCTCAAATAAGCTAGGATTAAGCACCTTTGGCAATAGAAAGGATTGTAAAGGAGCATAAGCCCTGTACAGTTCACTATGCTTTGTTTACATCTAGCTACCGCAATTCCTGGCGCTCAGGCAGTTTGGCGTGACTTTGCATTGAACGCTACAAAGTCGTGAGCCGTGGTTTGAAGTCGTAGCTTACAGGCTCAAAAACCTGCCTGGAACACAGCATTCATTTCTTAGATAATCCATGCATTTTGGAACATGTTACCTAGTTGGTTCACACTGATAGACTCTCCTGGACAAGCAACTAACCAGCTAGTCTAACCAGGTGGTCAAGATGTAGACCTATCTGGTCAACCAGCTTAAACAATCTTAGACCATCTAGAAACCGCCCAGGCTATATAACAATCCAGTACATGTATGTTGCACAGACATCTATTTGTGTTCTTTTATTCAGGGTTTTCTCAGCTGCAAAGCATCTCTAAAAGTTTCTTGTCTTATGTTGGAATGACATTCAGCAGATGTTTTTGCAACATTTATGATGTAGAATGTATGTGAATCAGCTCTTTTTCAAGATGTTTATCAGATGTTTGTACACTGAATAAAACACAGTGCTTTCCAGATATACTGTGAGCGCCTTGCTTTGATTATTGCCTTCTGTTGTAGAAATACAGTGTAATTAGAGCTAACAATGAAACAAATATTTTGTTATTGTAAAAGCTACACTCACCTAAAGGATTACTAAGAACACCATACTAATACTGTGTTTGACCCCCTTTCGCCTTCAGGACTGCCTTAATTCTACTATTTTAAAATATACTCTAATACTGTTAAGATACTGGAAAATAAAATGAACTAAAAGGCAAATGCTAAAACTGGGCAGAAGATATTTGACACTTGAATTACAACAGAGCGTTTTTTTTAAAGAATATATAACATAAGGAAATTAACTTAAAAAATAAAAAAAAGATTGTGAAGAATGTGAATTTCTTCTTTATCACCACCAGCCTCACCACATTCTCACAGTCCTTCTGCCTCGTTCTGATTGCCACAGCTCTATTTTTACAATATACTATTTATATGTAATTTTTTACCTAAAGCGTTTTAGTTGGACGTTCATCTAACAGCACATTCTCACACCCAACTTGTCACATATTGACGCGTGGTCAACACCCCTCATCATTTTTTAACACACAGGGTACGCCTTTAGCATAATTCTTTAGCGTGCAGTGTACCTCATTGCTTTCAGTTGTTTCCCTTATGCATCAGATCAAGACACATAATTATTTGCATTTGTAAAAGTAGACATGATTTTATAAATATTTATTGCCTATATTTTGGAGAAAGCAACCCCACTCCTATCCCAAGCCTACTCACTTCTAAACAATAAAAACATGTAGCAGGCAAATAAAAGTACAGTCACATGGATTTTTTTTTTTTCAAAAACTGACAAAAAACAGCATAACATGTTGCATTCCAAGTCTTCGGAAGCCATACATTATCTAATGATGATCCCATTGCTCTGTGAACCCATGCAGTCATTCAAAAGATACACCGACTGCATGATACAATCGGTCACGAGACACGCAAGAGCCATTTTATAATCAAAGCCGACGTAATGATGCAATTGGTCACAAGACATACAAGAGCCACTGAAATTTCACTATCAAAGCTGATGTATAACACTTCTTCGGGGAGCAATTTTTGAATGTGTGCACATAATCTATGGTAGATGGAGACAGTGATCGCTTTTGGATCTTTCCATCACACAAATCAATCATTTAGCGTCGAAACACTTGGAATATTTGTACTTTTTCTGCATGTTATATCCTGTGTTTTATAACATATAATACACAAATGGGTAGGTTTAGGGGTGGTATTTGGTTACATGTTCAAACGTGTCTAAATAAAAATAAAACAAATGTGGGAATAAAATTAAGCTGGCTAATTAAGATGAGAATCATACTCCAACATGTCAGTTATAATCCAATATACACCGATCAAGCATAATGTTATGATCATTCTAATATTGTATTGGTCCTCATTTTACTGCAAAAACAGCCCATGTGTACTGTGGTATCTGGCACCAAGATGTTAGCAGCAAATTCTTTAAGTCCTGTAAGTTGCGAGGTGGCGCCTCCATGGATCGAAATTGTTTGTTCAGCACATCCCACAGATGCTCGATTGTATTGAGATCTGAGGAATTTGGAGGCCAAGTCAACACTACTCACTCGTTGTTGTGCTCCTCAAACCATTCCTGAACCATGTGTGTTGTGGCAGGAACATTATTCTGCTGAAAGAGGGAACAACCACTAGGGAATACCGTTTCCATGAAAGGGTTTACATGGTCTGCAACAATGCTTAGGTAGGTGGTGCGTACTAAACACAAAATGGGAACACTAAAATGTCAACTTTATTACTGATCTGCCCACATTGACACTGTATGATCATTTAAATTAGCTGAATGACATCACTGTTTTCTCCAGAGCGGTTGTACAACTGAATCAAAGTTTGTTGCATTATTTTCCTGCTTAACACTGTGAAGCTGCTTTGAAACAATCAGCATTGTAAAAAGAGCTCTATAAATAAAGCTGACTTGACTTGACTACAAGTTCAAAGAACCATTCACATGGATGGCAGGACCCAAGGTTTCCCAGCAGAACATTGCCCAAAGCATCACACTGCCTCCCCTGGCTTGCCTTCCTCCCATAGTGCATCCTGATGCCATGTGTTCCCAGATAAGAGAAGTATCTAGGAGAAGCCCTCCTAGACATCCATGTGATGTTAAAGAAAATTCATCAGACTAGGCCACCATCTTCCATTGCTCTGTGGTCCATTTCTGATACTCACATGCCCACTGTTCACTCTAAAAAATGCTGGGTTGTTTTAACCAAATGTTGGGTCAAATATGGACTAACCCAGCAATTGGGTTGTTTTAATCCTGCGGTTCGGTTAAATATTTGCTTAAGACAACCCAATCGCTCGGTTAAAACAACCCAACTGCTGGGTTAGTCCATATTTGACCCAACATTGGGTTGTTTTATTACTCTGAATTTTTTAGAGTGTTTGCACTTTCGGCGGTGGACAGGGGTCAGCATGGGCACCCTGACTGGTCTACGGTTATGCAGCCCCATACGCAACAAACTGCGATGCACTGTGTATTCTGGCACCTTTAAATCAGAACCAGCATTAACTTTGAGCAATTTGAGCTAAAGGGCCAGCCTTTGCTCCACACATGCATCAATGAGCCTTGGCTCATGACTCTGAGGCCGGTTCACCACTGTTCTTTCTTTTGATATTTTATGTTTTAATATATACTGACCACTGCAATCCAGGAATACCCCACAAGAGCTGCAGTTTTGGAGATGCTCTGACCCAGTCATCTAGCCATCACAATTTGGCACTTGTCAAACTCACTCAAATCCTTATGCTTGCCCATTTGGCAACTTCGAGGACAAAATGTTCACTTGCTGCCTAATATATCCCACCTACTAACAGGTGCCGTGATAAAGAGATAAAACGCTAAAGGGGCACCATTTGAGTTAAAAAGCGATGCCGAAGGGTCCTGACCAAGTGGCATTATGGGACGAGTTGGGAGTGAGAATGGGTTGTTTTTAATTGTTACTACTTCTAACAATTCCGTAATTTCGTAATGTTTGCAAAATAGAATGTTCCCCGAACATTCACAGAACCAAGAATTAGTTTTTTAAACATTTTTAAATGACATTTTGTAATGTTCAATGATCACTGTGTAAAAACGTTTCATAACACAATGGGAATGTTAGCAAAACATTCCTTTTAGAATATATTCTAGTTAGCTGGGTTAGTGTATAGCTAATGTTCATAGCTTATTCTCATATTTTCCTTCAGTCTTAAGTGTAAATATTACAAACATGCACCCAGACACAGGATATGTGAAGTTTCCCAGCATAAGCAACCTATAAACAGTAATAACATCTGCATTAGCTGTATTAACTATTCAATTATTAAAAAAAGGAGGAGGACGGGACCTACGTTTACACCTGGTGTAACTCCCCCAAAAATGACTTCACCTTTCTGTCTTGGTCACTGCACATCAGAAGATTCCATAAAATGCTACAAAGGCATGTAATTTCGGGAGCGTTTCAAAGGGAGGTCAGGCTGGTATGTAGGAAAGTGCTTTGCCTAGGCTAAAACAACAGTCTAGCGAGAGCCGCCATGGTAACATCTGCATCCAATTACACACTACATCCTACCAGAGATCCGCGGTAACGAGAACAACGCGGAAGAGGCTGTGGGTCTAGGAGAGATGTCAAATTTAGGTTAACACATGGTGCAAGAGCTGAGATGCTTCATTAAATGAGATGAGAAGACAATCAGAGGCCAGACATGAGGATAGAAAGTTATTTTTGTCTGCTGTGAAGTGATATGACCTCCCATGCATGGCCTCTGCATCTGAGACCTGTGCCTGATTAAGGTGATTCGCTCAGCTTGATGTTTTCTTTTCATCTTTTACGTGCATTATTTGGTTAGGCTGGTATTCTGACAAGGATTATGTTCTCAGTTTAACAGTACTCACTGTACATGCAGACAGAGGTTTTATGACACCCCGAAATGCTACAACCACACAACAAGGAGTGCAAAGACAAGCACACACATGTATTCACACAACTTTATTGTGACAACTTTATTGTGGTCCTTCTAAAACTTTTTTTTGTCCTTCCACAACTTTATTGTGGTCCTTCTAAAAAAAAATTGCATATTGTGATAAAGTTAATTATTTTCCATAATGTAATGATAAAAATGTAACTTTCATATATTTTAGATTCATTGTACACCAACTGAAATATTTCAGGTCTTTTATTGTTTTAATACTGATGATTTTGGCATACAGCTCATGAAAATCTAAAAAAAAAATAGCATATTTCATCCGACCAATAAAAGAAAAGTGTTTTTAATACAAAAAAGTCAACCTTTACATTTTACATTTACATTTAATCATTTAGCAGACGCTTTTATCCAAAGCGACTTACAAAAAAGGGGAGAGTAATAGAAGCAACGGAACAGACAAGGCCAAAAACCTGTAAGAGCTGTAAGAAATCTCAATTAATTAGCACAATACACAACAATTTATTTTTTTTATTTTTTTTAAATAAAGACAGACATCTACAACAAAAACTCACGTCCGCAAAGTGCCGAACACTGGATTTTGATAGCTAAGATAGCTACAACCCATTAGGACTAAGGCTGTTGCCCCAGCTGTTGTCGTTAATGCAGATTCAGTGGCCCAATGGGTTGGTTTTGTATTCTAGCTAAACGCGCAGCAATAGCCATCTACAACAAAAACTCACGTACGCAATATACAGAACACTGGATTCTGATAGTTATGATTACTATGTAACATACCCGCCTGAAGGCACAAATCCGGATGAGAGACGTAGATATGATCCAGGAGTGTGCGCTTTTGGTCGTTGCTGTGGTGATCAGTAAGTGCTATTCTGTATTGGTCAAGTGCAAATGGAAAAGATGTGTCTTAAGATGTTTTTTAAGAATGGCTACAGACTCGGCAGCACGAATTGAGATCGGCAGGTCATTCCACCAGGTAGGAACGGTCCAGGAAAATGTCCGTGAGAGCGATTTCATGCCTCTTTGGGATGGAACCACGAGGCGCCGCTCGCTCGCAGAACGCAAGCTTCTGGAGGGTGTGTAAGTCTGAGCAAGTGAATTTAGGTATATTGGTGCAGAGCCAGAGGTTGTTTTGTAGGCGATAACTAGTGCCTTGAATTTGATGCGAGCAGCCATTGGCAACCAGTGCAGTTTGATGAAGAGAGGCGTAACATGCGCTCTCTTCGGCTCATTAAAGACCACTCTCGCCGCTGCATTCTGGATCAGCTGCAAGGGTTTGATAGTGCATGCTGGAAGCCCAGCCAGAAGAGCATTACAATAATCCAGTCTGGAGAGAACAAGAGCTTGAACCAGGAGTTGTGCAGCCTGTTCTGATAGGAAGGGTCTAATCTTTCTAATGTTGTATAAAGCAAATCTGCAGGACCGGGCTGTTGCAGTAATGTGGTCAGTGAAGTTTAACTGGTCATCAATCACAACTCCAAGGTTTCTTGCTGTCCTTGATGGAGTTATGGTCGATGAACCAAGCTGAATGGAGAAATTTTGATGAAGTGCTGGGTTGGTTGAGAAAACAAGTAATTCTGTCTTTGCAAGATTGAGTTTAAGATGATGCTCTTTCATCCAGTCAGAAATGTCTGTCAGACAGGCAGCGATACGAACACTGACTGTAGGATCATCTGGTTGAAATGAGAAGTAGAGTTGAGTGTCATCCGCATAGCAGTGATAGGAGAAGCCGTGTTTCTGAATGACAGAACCTAATGATGACATGTAGATGGAGAAGAGAAGTGGTCCAAGGACTGAGCCCTGTGGAACCCCAGTAGCTAGATTATGAGACTTAGACACTTCACCTCTCCATGACACCCTGTAGGACCTACCAGAGAGGTAAGACCTGAACCACTGGAGAGCAGATCCTGAGATCCCCGTCCTCTTAAGTGTTGACAGGAGGATCTGGTGGTTAACTGTGTCAAAAGCAGCAGACAGATCCAGCAGAATGAGCACTGAGGATTTGGAAGCTGCTTTTGCCAGTCTCAGTGCCTCAGTTACCGAGAGCAAGGCAGTCTCAGTCGAATGGCCGCTTTTGAAGCCGGATTGGTTGTTGTCTAGGAGGTTGTCCCGTTCAAGAAACGTAGAGAGTTGATTGAACACAACTCGCTCAAGGGTCTTTGCAATGAAAGGCAGAAGGGATACCGGTCGGTAGTTTTCTAAAAGTGCTGGATTCAGAGAGGGTTTCTTAAGCAGTGGGGTTACCCGAGCCTGCTTAAATGCTGTGGGAAAGGTGCCCGTGTGAAGAGAAGTGTTGACAATGTGAGTGAGTGCAGGAGTGATTGAAGAAGAAATAGCCTGAAGGAGGTGAGTGGGAATAGGATCAAGTGGACAGGTAGTAGGGTGATTGGAAAGGATGAGTTTAGAAATATCTGCCTCGGAGAGTGGAGAGAAGGATGGAAGCGTGTTTGTGTTAGTTGTTGAGATGTGCGTGTCAGTTAGTGATGAGGAGAACTGTTTGCTAATGAGAGCTGTTTTGTTGGTGAAAAATGATGCAAAGTCATCAGCTGTAAGAGTTGATGAAGGAGGGGGAGGAGGTGGACAAAGGAGAGAGGAGAATGTTTTAAAGAGTTGGCGAGAGTCAGAGCAATTGTTGATTTTGTTGTGGTAGTATGTTGTTTTAGCAGTGGAGACATTTGTAGAGAAAGAAGAGAGAAGAGACTGATAAAAGGCAAGGTCAGTTTTGTTTTTAGATTCATGCCATTTCCTCTCTGCCGCCCTGAGTCCAGAGCGATGTTCACGGAGAACTTCAGACAGCCAGGGGGCAGATGGGGTGGGGCGGGCTGGTCTGGATGAAAGGGGGCAAAAACTGTCTAAGGAGGATGTTAGAGTGGAGCAAAGAGTGTCGGTAGCACTGTTAGTGTCCAGTGCTGAGAACTGAGCAGGTGGAGGGAGTGAAGATGAAACCATAGTGGATAGGCGAGAGGGAGAGAGTGAGCGTAGATTACGCCGAAAGGTAATCTGTGTAGGAGTACGTTTTGTATCAGGAGTCAGTATGAGGTTAAGAGTGATGAGAAAGTGGTCTGAGGTGTGTAATGGAGTAACTAAAGTGTTGTCTGTGGAGCAGTTGCGTGTGTAGACCAGGTCTAATTGGTTACCTGATCTGTGAGTAGCCGTAGTAAATAATTATGTAGCCTTTAAATAATTATGTTCAGTTATGCACTCAATACTTGGTCGGGAACCCTTTTGCAGAAATGACTGCTTCAATGCGGCGTGGCATGGAGGCGATCAGCCTGTGGCACTGCTGAGGTGTTATGGAGGCCCAGGATGCTTCGATAGCGGCCTTAAAGGACAACTCCGGTGAATTTTTAAGTTTATCTTGGTTGTTATATCTTTGTGAGTACAGTCTATAGAAGAAAAAAAAACGAACCGAATTAGTGCTTGCAACACGGAGTTATTACAGTTAATGCCCAGAGCCCCCAGAGCTCAGCTAAAACGGCAGCTTTGGGGGCATAAACGTAACGGGTGTCTTTGTGCCTCTTAACAGACACAAGATGCAATTAAAATGTCCGTCCAACATGAACAGGTCCCTCACATGACAACGAGATGAGTTTAGCCACTTAGCCATTGTTTAAATTCACCTTTTTTAGACGGCTAGCTGTGTCTCGCGCTGAAATCCCATGGGGACTCTGCGGTAGACGGAAAATAGGCAGTCCAGTTGGTAAGAGCGTGATGTGTGTGTAAAGCAAGGTTATTTTAAATTATTGCACATCTTTCCTCAAGCCGAGTGTGCCCAAATGGAAGGATAAATAAAGTTTACATTACCTCCACAGTGGTTGCACCCGTCTTTAACCACAGAATGGCATTTTCTTCAACCGGCCCGGCTGTGTTGTGTCTTTATAAGTTAGTCAAGTGTTCCCTGCAAATTTTTATAATTCGGAAAGGCACAAACGCGAACAATTTCTTCTTCACTTGCGAGCCCGATCGGATTATCACTCTAGTGAAGTCCGGTCACGAACGAATCGTTCTTTTTAACCAGTTCTTTTGAATCGGTTCTTTTTAGTGAACCGGGCAAACCAGTTCACCAAATTGGACTGAATCGTTCTAAACGGTTCGCGTCTCAAATCAGCGCACGTTACTTTAGTTACTAACTTTCTGACATGAGTGACAGTCCCTCAGACTAGAAATAAACTAATGTCTTGAATTATATGTTGTAACTCCAACCGTTCACTGAACTGAGACATGTTTTGCTGACAGATCTGTTGAACTCATGAGCAGCGGTCCTCATCGGATCAGCAGTACAGAATCCAAAACTTTTTCTCTCGGACACGTTCAATACTGAGTACCGACGAGCCGATGAGCGAGCCTCTTCATAAACACGATGCTCTTCTCGACTTTCCGGCTACCGCTGCGTTCCCACGGATTTCAGCGCGAGACACAGCTAGCCGTCTAAAACAGGTGAATTTAAACAATGGCTAAGTGGCTAAACTCATCTCGTTGTCATGTAAGGGACCTGTTCATGTTGGAAAGACATTTTAATTACATCTTGTGTCTGTTAAGAGGCACAAAGACACCCATTACGTTTATGCCCCCAAAGCTGCCGTTTTAGCTGAGGGGGGCTCTGGGCAAGCACCAATCCGGTTCTTTTTCTTTCTTTTTTTCTATAGACTGTACTATAGTCTATAGACAACACCAGCAGCTGACATGGCACCCCAAACCATCACTGACTGTGGGTACTTGACACTGGACTTCAGGCATTTTGGCATTTCCTTCTCCCCAGTCTTCCTCCAGACTCAGGCACCTTGATTTCCGAATGACATGCAAAATTTGCTTTCATCCGAAAAAAGTACTTTAGCAACAGTCCAGTGCTGCTTCTCTGTAGCCAAAAGTGGCTTGACCTAGGGAATGCGGCACCTGTAGCCCATTTCCTGCACACGCCTGTGCACGGTGTTTCTACTCCAGACTCAGTCCACTGCTTCCGCAGGTCCCCCAAGGTCTGGAATCGGTCCTTCTCCACAATCTTCCTCAGGGTCCGGTCACCTCTTCTCGTTTTTTGCCATACTTTTTCCTTCCCACAGACTTCCCACTGAGGTGCCTTGATACAGCACTCTGGGAACAGCCTATTCGTTCAGAAATGTCTTTCTGTGTCTTACCCTCTCGCTTGAGTGTGTCAATGACGGCCTTCTGGACAGCAGTCAGGTCGGCAGTCTTACCCATGATTGCGGTTTTGAGTAATGAACCAGGCTGGGAGTTTTTAAAAGCCTCAGGAATCTTTTGCAGGTGTTTAGAGTTAATTAGTTGATTCAGATGATTAGGTTAATAGCTCGTTTAGAGAACCTTTTCATGATACGCAATTTTTTTCAGATATGAATTTTGGGTTTTCATGAGCTGTATGCCAAAAACATCAGTATTAAAACAATAAAAGACCTGAAATATTTCAGTTGGTGTGCAATGAATCTAACATATATGAAAGTTTTATCATTACATTATGGAAAATAATTAACTTTATCACATTATGCAACATTTTTGAGAAGGACCTGTATATTTATAGTACAGTATTAGCATACTCAATAGTACACATTATATAGGACAGTATTATCCCAGCTAACGGAATTTTCTCAGAACTTTGGCTAGCATTCTGTCAAGGTTCTCTCAAATGTATGAACAAACATTCTTCCATTAAAAGTAAAACATTAATAGAATGTTTGTTTAAAGTCCTCTGGTCTTTAATAATGGTCTCAAATTGTTAGCACAAAAATGTTATGTATACATCATTCATAGAGCGTTTTTTTTTTTTAATCAAATGTTTTTGAAAAAGACGTACTATTATATGTATTAAAAATGCCCTTGAAATTCAAGTAGTATGTTTATATTATATTTGTATTGTGCTAAAAACATACTCAAGTACATTCTAATAGTATGTCTTTATCTACTTGTTTCAGAATATTCAAAAGTAACATTCCCATAGTGTTTTGAAGGTTGATATAAAAGGTATGCTTTTAACGCTAATTGCATAACCAAGAACATTTTATTTTTATTTTTATGGAAGTTTTGAACTTTCAGAGAACATTCAGAATAATGTTTTCATAACTTAATGGGAACATTAGCAAAATGTTATTGAACATATTTTTGCTTCCTGGGATGCTTAATTTTTGGTCATATAACATTATTATAAGCATATTTAATTCCAAGCCCTATCTCACGAAAATGCGTATAGATAGTACGAGTCTGCAATCTCGTGGAATGTATATGGCAAAATGAGTTTTGGCGTGTATATGCATATGTTATGCCCTTAATGGTGTATTATACGTTCAAACCCCCCACCCTACCACCCTAATTCTACCAATAGCGTGTCATTAGACATTCATCAATTAAAAGAAACAATGAGATGTGCTGCGCTGGTGGAAACAACATGAGACCTTGATAACCTTGAAAACGCTGTTTAGAGTATGCGGCCGCAGCAGCAGCAGCAGCAGTACGCAATCAGCGAGCATTCCTTCAGCACAGCTGGGAGAGTTATGGCCTTTTTACAACTGGTCCTTTCATTTGTTTTCTCTGACCAGATATCTATCCGATTTTGAAATGCAGGACTCGAACCCGGGGCCTCGCCATGAGAGTGGGACGCTCTAACAAGGAGGCTAAAAGCTGCAATCTCTAGCATCAGTCGCTAGAGCATCTCTTGAAATCAGAGGAGTGAGGTTTACTTGCACAGCTACTAGTTGGCCTCTGTTACACAAACCTAAACCTGCATCAGCGTCAAAACAATGGTGGACTGTGTACAGCTCACTCAGAGCGGGTGTATGCTGAAGCAACAGTCAAATGTCACTTTGACCAGAATCTGCGAATGGTTTGTTCAGAGATATGAGCGCTTAAGATTTAAGTTTTTGTTTGTTTGTTTGTTTGTTTGTTTTTAAAGCACTGGGTGGATTTTAATCATTATAGTGTTGTTGTGAACACACACTGCCATCTCACATTTATGCTCAGACAGCATGCAAAAGTGAATTTAGCATAATAGATACCCTTTAAGCATACCCCATACATAACATAACCACTACAATAACTACTTTACCATCAATAAGCAGCAATTAGGAGTTTATTGAGGGAAAACTAATAGTGAATATGTGTTACCTAATATAAAGTGATACCGTAATTACCATTTTAATGTCATGT
The DNA here is from genome assembly GCF_024679245.1 of Pseudorasbora parva. Taxonomy (NCBI): domain Eukaryota; kingdom Metazoa; phylum Chordata; class Actinopteri; order Cypriniformes; family Gobionidae; genus Pseudorasbora; species Pseudorasbora parva. Next base: position 13,527,798 of record NC_090174.1, on the reverse strand, counting down.
GGAGTAAAAATGATTAATCATTTTTGGGGGGGAGTCACACTATATAGCCCCGTTTCCACCAAAATTACCCAGAACAATTTATACCAGGAACTTTTTTACTGGAACTTTTCTCCCCCCAGACCTGCAACTGTCTGCGTTTCCACCACGATCTAAAGTTTCATGAAGATTAGGGAAAATAGTCCGGTGATGTAGGACTGCGCGCGACTGCTCCTCCAAGTCAGTGACGGACTAATAATTTTTTTGTGTACCGATTGAAAGATTTAGTGGACTGTTTGCATGAGACGTTATCAAAACCGATCTGGTGTTTACATGTGATGACTTTCAATCGCAATCATTTTGTCACATGCAGTTTGTCTGCCGCATCAAAAATGTCAACGCTGTTTTCTCCAGCAGCTGGAGTGTGTTAACTGTAGCCATAGCAACTCTTAACGGCCACCAGGACTAATACCGTATTATATAATAAGCTATTTATTTGTTGTAAAGTGTAATAATCATCTCAGAAGAAAAAAAAATTCTTCTGTCAGGCGCAGTTACGGTTAAAGTAAAAACCGCCTGGGGCAATATACGCTGAGTCATTATTCCAACATTATCTTCATAGCTTACGAAATAAAAAATTTACCCCTCAGAAAAATGAACTTTCCTCTCTTGTCAACATGAGTACGGCGCGTGCTGTCTCGTCATATAAGGACGCACACTTAAAAGTAATCGGTCAGTTCGTTTACATGGTGAAAAATATAGACTGTAAAAAAATGAATAACGAGTATGGAAGAGATTCAAGCTGTGCTGCTTTTGCTGGTTATGTATATGTTTACTAAGAGGTAATTAACAACGACAGAAAAGAGCACTAATATGGAGATTCAGCAGCATGCAGCATATTCAGAAAGCTTGTAAAGCTAGATTTAAAATGACAATGTACTGTATATTATTATCAGCTATTACGGACATTGTACGTGAGATGGCTGAGATGAACGCGCGCCATCAGACAGAGAGCAAGACTGATATTTACTGAACGCAGAACAAACCTCGCAAAAGACTTTTAAAAATGCCGGTTGAAATAAAATGCTAAACCAATCAGCATGTTCAGCGCCCAAGTCCCGCCCTCGAAAGTTCCTGAACTTTGAAAAAGTACTACCTCTCGAGCAGGGCCGTTTGGAGGGGGAAATATTTACCCGGGACTTCATTTAGAGCCTGGTTCCTGCCGTCTAAGCACACCGAGTACCACCCAAAGTTCCTGGTTCCTGGGTAAAGTTCCTGTGGTGGAAACGGGGCTCAAGACATTTCAGGACCTGAACTAACTTTTCCTTGTCATAAAAAAGGTCAAATTATCTGATATTTAAAGAGATTTAATAGCATTGACAGTCATCAGTCTACAGGGGGTCCTCCCTATGATTCCATTTGGCACGTTTGTAATGTTCTCTTTTCAGGAAAATGAAATAATGTTTATAATAGGTTATATAGGTATGACTTGCATTTTTAATGCATTATTTGATAAATTATAGATAGATAGGACAAATACACCCAAATGTTGTAGGCCTATGCATACAGAAAATCTGGTAACATTGTGGTATGGGGAACACATATTCATTAATAACTATGACTTTTGCCTCAATAAATTCCTAATTTACTGCTTATCAATAGTTAGTAAGGTAGTTTTTTATTTTTATTTATTGGGATTAGGATTAAGGGATGTAAAATAAAGTCATGCAGAATAAGGCATTAATGTGCTTTATTAGTACTAAAACACAACAAATATCCTAGTAATATGCATGCTGATAAGGAGCAAGTTAAGAGTTAATAACTGAACCTTATAATAAAGTGTTAACGAAAATGTCAGTGTGTGCCCTGTACACTGCAAAAATAAATTTAAAAAACAACATACAAAGAGAAAGAGAGAACGTAATGGTGTTTGTTTCTGTGAAAGGAGCCTGTTCTTAAGCATCAGCTGATACAGCACTAACAGAAGAGACCTGACACATTCACCAGTTAGCCACTGGCAAACACCGCGGCATGTGACATGCTTCAGTCACTATGTGAAGATCCATTAATATAATATGCATTCACAGAACTCACATGACTGAAACATTCTGATTCATACTTCCTCTGATTAATCATCATTAACTGTACCATAAACTGTGTTCTGGCAGTTTAACATTAAATTAGTCTTTGCTGTCTTTGAAGTCGAGTAATTAGCCACAGGCTTTTTAAGTGTTTTAAGATTGATGCAGTAAGTCATCTCATGCAGAACTGCTGGAGCTGTACACTACGCAAAAGTACAAAAGTGCCAAGCAAGAGTCACAACACACGCAAGAGTGTACATGTACATACACACTCAAGTGCACACTGTTTCCCTATGGCACGGTTGCACTGGTGAAGTGACATTTACCTAATGTGGCTTTGAAGCACAAGAGCTCTGCTCAGCACAACTGAGTGTGATGAAGTCTGACTGCTGCAGCCTCTGACACTATTTCTGCTCTATTCACACATGCACAAACACAACATATACAAACACCCAGAGGAAAAAATGATTGCTGAGAGATTGCTCTTTTATTGCTCAGGAGACGCAATGGAGTTCTCAGTTAAAGGGTTAGTTCAGCCAAAAAGGAAAATTCTGTCATCATTTACTCACCTTCATGTCGTTTCAAAGCCTTAGGACTAGTTTATCTTTGGAACACAAATTAAGACATTTTAATGAAATCTGAGAGATTTATGTCCCTCCATTAACCGCTATGCAACTACTTTGATGCTTCTGACATTTCATAAAGAGATCGCAAAACTAATCCATATGAATTTAGCGTGTAGTCCAAATATTCCGGAGACACTATCTCTATGCTGAATGGATTTAATTTATTCATAAATAAGCATTCATCAACTCACACATCAGCTGTGGTAAATGGAAGCTCAAGCCAAACCAATGAGGTAAATTGTTCTGTTAATCAGCAATTTTGAGCAGTTGCGCAGCACGTTTGAGCTTCCACAACAACCAATGAGGTTCATTATTGTGTGTTACGCAACACATTTGAGCTTTCACAAGAACCATTGGGGTTCATTCTTGTGTGTTATGCAACACGTTTGAGCTTCCACAAGAACCAATGAAGTTCATTCTCATGTTACACAGCATGTTTGAGCTTTTAGAAGAGCCAATGGATTATGGACTAGTTACACAATATCTTTATGAACTTTGAGATAATCCAGTATTAAACTTGTGAAGATTCTTGAAGCTGTCTTCTATGAAATATGTAGAACAGATGGCTATATTTGCATTGTAATCAGCAGCAACTGAATTAAACACAAATTGTAACCATTGCTCCTGAAGTCCAGCGTCCTGAGGAAGGCTGAGCACAGAAGTCGTGCACTTAGGGTGAAAATAACATTGTTTCGATGGCATGTCTGCAACACTCTAGCCTACTGCAACAGCTCTCTCTTCTGTAATGACTGCAATGTGACCTTGCCCACTTAGTTGCGTGCTCTTAGGGGCAGTGTTTATGTTAATAGCAAGGGTTTATGATGTCACCAACCCAGAAAATAAGCTTGTTGTAGTCCAAACTGGCTGTTTTTGTAGCCAATAAACTGCAATCATTTTAAAAGACAATATCTCCTTTCCCTTTCGAAAGGGAACTCGCGCTGCGTCAATTGACGCTACGGGGAACGCCTTCAGCGTGACAGGTGTCTGAAATCGCTATCAAATCATGATCCAATTGACCAGCGACAGCCCGTGACGTCATCACCGTGCGACCAGGAAGTATATAAGGGTGCCGTGCAAACATGACGCTATTCTTTTCGGGGACTGTTTGTCTGAGTTGACTAAAAAAATCACAACAAAAAAGAAAACAATGAAATGCACAGAGAAGAGGAAGCACGCTTATTGAAAGTGCACCAATCCGTGTCCCAGGTTCCTCATGCCTAAGGTCACTCACACGCTCTGTGTCTTCTGCCTGGGGGAAGAGCACGCGCGGGAGGTTCTTGAGGGGGCTTCCTGCGCAAATTGTGGTTCTCGATGAGGACGCTCCGCTCTCTTCTGGGCCTCTTCTCGAGGGAAGAGAGTCCAGCATCTGAGAGTGGTCCCGCTCATGCCAAGGCTGAGCGGTGATGGTTGTCCTGGGGCTCCCAGATGGATCTCCAGGGGTGCCCTCGGGCCCCCTAGCCACATTCCCTTAAAGGGACCCCTTCTGTTGAAGTAGTTGGTCCCAGGCCTTTGTGCAGCCGAGGGTTAGAGACCTCAGGTGATTCGATAAGGACCTCTCTTAGGCATATAGCTTGGGCTATGAATGTTGTCCACTGTGACCAGACGGGGAGTGGTTCGAGCATTTCAAATTGTAGCTGCTTTTCCTAACAGTTGTCACTGGCAGTCGGCATGCACTCCCCTCAGCATGGCAGCGTGGGTTTATCGGTCTCTGTAGCGTCAACTGACGCAGCGCGAGTTTCATTCGAAAGGGAACGTCTCTGGTTACGACTGTAACCTTGGTTCGCTGAGAACAGGGAACGAGACACTGCGTCATGGTGCCATGCCATCGTTCCCCAAAGCGTCAAGTGACGCAGCGTCTCGTTTCCTGTTCTCAGGGAACCAAGGATACAGTCGTAACCAGAGACGTTTGCATTGAACTTTCAGCGCTGTAACTTTGCAGATACTGTTTATGCTCAAGCAGCAACATTATACATAACTAAAGTTAAAAAAGTGAACTCACATGCAACCACCCCTTTAATTTGCGTTACAAAGATAAACGAAAGTCTTACAGGTATGGATGGTTTTTGGGTGATCTCTTTAAAACTCAGGAAGGAATTAACCTTGTTCCAGAAATTTCTCCAAACGTTCTGCAAAAGGAAATAAAATTATTAAACAACATATATTAGTAGTGTACAGTATCTATGTTAATGTAATGTGCCATGGCAAGTTTGACATTAATAACACATTAATATGTGCTAATTACTAATAAACAGCCAATATCCTAGCAATATGCATGCTAATACGCAACTAGTTCATAGCGAGAATTAGACCTCTAAACTACAAAAATATACCAAAATATTGGATAAACCGAATCACCCAGGTCTAACATAAATCACATTATAAAATGTGATTTAAAGAAAATATGCTGAATAAAACTTAGTTTTAACATAGGCCCTTTAACATATTTTCTGAAGCAGTGCACATCTAATGAAGCATTGTGCATTACGATGAATACAAATAATGTACAGTATTGATCAATAGTCATTAGCCACTGACTATAATGTACATTTGAGGTTTACTGTAAAATATTTAACTATGTACACAAGTAGTTTAAGATTAGGGTACTGCTTAATGTAAGTGAGATTTCTCTGGGAAGCTCTGTTGGGTTACCATAATAATGCAACTTCTCTGATTGGTTAATTCCTCTGTCTTGAAAGGTTTATATAATATTGTTAAAGTCACGTTCCCTTTAAGAAAATGAATGGGATTTTTACTTTCCGATAGCAGTTGCCTTTCTCTATTTTTAGACTATGAGTGAAGCATGATGTTCACTGTGAGAAAAGTTGTAAGTGAAGTGTGTAAGGAATTAGTCACAGCAAAGTGTGTGAAATGATGTTAACAGCGCTGTGCACACTGCGTTTTGTGTTAAATGACTCTCACTGAGCAATGACACAGGAAGAGGTCATTTATGAGATGAGTAAGGGTTAACATCATCAAAATGTCAAACAGACCAGGATGAGATACTACAAGATGTTTGTGGTCCGATCGGATGTGTGGGTGTGGAAGTGGGTATTTACGATGTGTTTGTGTACAGTAACACTAACAAATATGTGCGACTGGGAAGATTAATTTGTCTTGGGGTCACCACAGAGACAGCGTGGGCCGCCTTGATGCATATTCCTGTGTGAGACACATTAGTGACTCAGAGATTGGATGTCCCAGATGGGGGCCAGCCCATCCTTCCAATGGCATGAGAATTCCTTTGCTTGGGCAGGGAGTTTGTTTCCTTTGGCCACTGCTGTACCGTACCCAAAGGACCAGTGCATACTCTCAGACTCTGACTTCCTTTGCTCCCATAACCCGAAAACAGCCCACCCTCTCACCCCTAGTTTTATCTAAACATCCATCTATACAAGATCTCAGTAGTGATTGGGCCTTTCATCTCAAATCATACAGCACCAAATGCAGTGTTTACTGTACGGTGTTTCCACCCCCAACCCAGAACCACTTTACCCCCACAGTGCCATTCAACTTTGAAAGGGTAGGAGGAACCATAAATCAGTTCCCCATGTGGTTACAACACCTTCTAATCAACTACTCGGGACTTCGTCTGATATGCTCATAACCAATATGTCTACAGTTAATATATTCATTGTGATTAGGAAACTGCTCATCATAAAGCTAAATGGCAGTAGTATTGGTCTATAGAGTGGTGCAGGTATGACATCACTTTGTAGGCCAAAACACAGAAGAGTTAGCATTTTAGCACTTCCGGTTCTCTCGTCCCGAAGTCAATTAGTTTTTTGAATGGGGTTTTGGTTAAATGGTTAAAATAAGGTCTGTGATGAACACAAGCTCGAGACTTTCACGTTTTATTCTACAACTCACTCATAGGGATGGGTACCGTAAATGGGACCAGGGGGTGAATTTTGAAAGACCGTTGTATCGATAAGCTCGGACGTTATCGGTTCTGCTGTCGGTACTTTTTAAAATACACGTGACGAGAGAGAGAGTCAGAGAGAGAGAGAGAGAGAGAGAGAGAGAGAGAGAGAGAGAGAGAGAGAGAGAGAGAGAGAGAGAGAGAGAGAGAGAGAGAGAGAGAGAGAGAGAGAGAGAGAGAGAGAGAGAGAGAGAGAGAGGCGCAAACGACAGCCAAGGACAGAACTAAACATTCAAGCTTAGCCTGGTTATACTTTAGATCTTTGATAGTCTGATTTTATTTTAGATTTTGGCTTCCTGAAACATCCCGCCACGAGACGAGCAAATTACACTTTCGGTTTCACACTCGCGTCTAAACGATCAAATGTACACAACATCTATGTCAAAATGACTGGCTTGGAGAGTCTATTAAACAACATAGTTTGTGTCTAAAATGGACGTAGTTGTTGTGGATATAGTCGGGAGAAAATGTAGTGCATCTGCCTATTATCAGTCGCCTATAGACCTGCACATCTGTCTTAAAAAATATATATATAAATCTCAAAAAGTACCGATAAGAATACTGTTAATGTACCGGACCGATAAGCAGTATTGATAAGAGTAGTAATACATTCAAAACCTTAACGATGCCCATCCCTACTCACTCACTAGTGATTTTTTGAAGCTGTTACATGCCTTGAAAAATGCGGTTTCTAACAGGGTGTGTGGCTTTATTGGCTCTTTACTTGCAGCTGATTGGTCCAATTTGGGTTTGCGATCTCTAACCCAGAATAAAACTTGCTCCAGAGCAGGTTAGCTATGCAGTGTAAGTTACCATGGTAATGAACACTGATAAAAACCAATCCACCTTCTTGAGCCCGAATAAACAGTTTGCTCAAACTAATCTTGAACTTACCTGGGTAACAACTTAAACAAGCTTTGTGCAACAGGCCACTGGTAAAATGTTTTTTGTTTTTTTTGGGGGATATGAACCGATAAGAGTCCGTTAACAGCCTACCTTTAGCCTTTTACTTCTGGCGAATTAATTTAGGCTTCACAATTAATATAAGTTTTGTCCAGCTGTGATAAGTATCTTGATGGACAAAAATGCTAACCTAGTAATCTAGACGCACCCTAACGGCAGGAAATCTAATTTGCCGCGAGTGTCGTCTAGCAACTCTCAATACACTTCTGAGCTGTAAACGCCAAACTCTGGTCGGGCCAATCACATCGTGTATAGAGTCGGTGGGCGGGGCTTAACATAATGACGGCCAAGTTGCGCTTGCATGCTTTTAGTAAACAGAAACTGGCAAACGGCGGTCTTTAGAATCAGCTTTGACCGCGACTCTGGAAGACTTGAGTTAAGCTTTTCTCTGAGAAAAGAACAAAGAACTAGCCTGACAAGCTAGACCCACATCAAGATGTTTGGTCTGGAAACTCACCATTGACAGGGCTCAATCCGAGGGGCGGGATAAACGGTTGTCTTTCAAACTCCCTCTGCACGCGATAGGATAGCACTACCACCAACCAGAGCAACGAAGGTGAAACAGAGCTTGATGATAGATTAAACATTCGCCGTATCCAGTAGGCTAAACTCCGAACACATCTTCCCTTTTTAAGAATGACTTCAGTGCCGTTCTTTGTTCTTTTCTCAGAGAAAAGCTTAACTCCAAGTCTTCCAGAGTCACGGTCAAAGCTGATTTGAAAGACCGCCGTTCGCCAGTTTCTGTGTTTACTAGAAGCATGCAAACGCAACTCGGCCGTCGTCATTATGGCCCCGCCCACCGACTCTATACACTATGTGATTGGCCCGACTCTCGCGGGCAGATTAAATTTGCTGCCGTTAGGGTGCGTCTAGATTTCTAGGCTAACAAAGAACGGCACTGAAGTCATTCTTAAGAAGGGAAGATATATTCTGAGTTTTGCCGACCGGATGCGGCCAAAGTTTAATCTTTCAACGAGCTCTGCTTCACCTTCGTTGCTCTGATTGGTTGTAGCTCTATCCAATTGTGTGCATGCAGTGCAGAGGGAGTTTGAAAGACAACCGTTTATCCCGCCCCTCGGATTGAGCCCTGTCAATGGTGAGTTTCCAGACCAGACATCTTGATGTGGGTCTGGCTTGTCAGGCTACAAAAATGCATCTTTTGTTTATCACAGTTCTTGTTTTTAGCGATAATCCAAAAGCCTATGGAAAAATCCTGTTGGCTTTTTCTCGAGGGAACCAATGCGATGCTACTGCCATTTAACCAATAAAAGTGACGTCATACCTGCACCCCACTAGGGTTCACTAGGTTTCACATCTGTGCTGTTTTTTTGTGTTTTTTTGTCATTGGAAACATAATGCTAAACATTAGCTCTTAGCTGTTTCATAAATCGTATGCTATTATTCAGGTGATGTTAAAAACATATAAACTTTGATTAGTTTTCTTAGCCAGATTCTCTTCAGACTGTTGCTGGGAATGAAGATGACCTGTAAGAGGAAAATGATTGTTGAGCAAAAAAACTAAACAGTTTTATGCTATTTGTGATAATAGTGCCCCCTGTGGCAACACTAACAATGCACGTAAAAGTCTGGAAACTCACGTATACCAACAGTGCACAAAAACAACCATACATCAAAGTGTCTGTGTTCACTTACTTGCGTAGAGTGTGTTTCAGACTTAAGTCCATTATCTGCTGTTCATTTACAGTACATTGTTATCTTGAGAGGAGTCCCTACTTGAAACATTCAGCTTTAGTTCAAACTAGTCTGCTCATTTTGTTATTGCGATGCTCACATGTTAAGTGTTGATTCCACATCACCTCTGGAGCGAGATAAATATTTAGACAGGGCCTTCTGTCGTGTGTGCGTGCATGACTGTAATGTGGAGAGAAAACGACACATCAGGCTCAGAGTGACATCTGAGAGAGACATGGGACATCTGGTGACCCATGCGCATCCCCAACCAGGGCTGTAAAATCAGGTGACAGCCCGCTCAGCCAAATGCTATGCACAATTCAGAATCAAGTCATCCGCATGGCTCGCATTTATTCCACATTTGTTGGTGATCTGTTAACACATTTCATGGCCTGACAGCTTTCAATAACAAAACATTTATGCTCGTATTTCATTGCATGGATACTATATGGGTCTTCTCATTTCAGCTGAATTCATCAGTTTACTTTGCTTTTAAAAGGTTAGTTCACCCAAAAATTAAATGTATGTCATTAATGACTAATGTCGTTCCACATCTCCGTTCATTTTCGGAACACAGTTTAAGATATTTTATATTTAGTCCGAGAGCATATCTAAGTGTAGGCACACTATACTGTCCATGCCCAGGAAGGGAATAAAAACATCATCAAAGTAGTCCATATGTGACATCAGTGGGTTAATTAGAATCTCTTGAAGCATCGAAAATATAGCCTAGAAATCTAGACGCACCCTAGCGGCAGCAAATCTAATCTGCCCGCGAGTGTCGTCTAGCAACTCTCAATACACTTCTGAGTTGTAAAAGCCAAACTCTTGACGGTCCAATCACATCGTGTATAGAGTCGGTGGGCGGGGCTTAACATAATGACGGCCGAGTTGCGTTTGCTAAACACAGAAACTGGCAAACGGCGGTCATTTGAATCAGCTTTGACCGCGACTCTGGAAGACTTGGAGTTAAGCTTTTCTCTGAGAAAAGAACAAAGAACGGCACTGAAGTCATTCTTAAAAAGGGAAGATGTGTTCGAAGTTTTGCCGACCGGATAAGGCGAATGTTTAATCTGTCAACGAGCTCCCCTTTACCTTCGTTGCTCTGGTTGGTTGTAGCGCTGGTAGCTCTATCCTATCGCGTGCAGAGGGAGTTTGAAAGACAACCGTTTATAGGCTTGTCAGGCTATCGAAAATACATTTTGGTCCAAAAATAACAAAAACTACGACTTTATTCAGCATTGTCTTCTCTTCTGGGTTTGTTTTCAATCTTCCAATAAAGATTCGAACGTTTATGAATCAGCATATGGATCCATGATTCGGATCGCCAATGTCACGTGATTTCAGCAGTTTGACACGCGATCCCAATCATGAATCAATAAGCTGATTCATAACCGTTCTAATCTTTATTTGAGAATTATTATGTCATTACATTGTTTAGACTAGAGCATAAGAAACAACATTTTCAAAATCAATTATCAGGTTTTGTTTTTTTTACCAAACTTTGTTTTAAAATGATTCTCAACATATATGAAATATATAATGGAAGTAATTGATACTCCATTTTGCTTTATGCAATATATGGGTAAAATGGCCATACATGGGTTTTCTCATTCAATGCAATGGTACATGGAAATAAGTGTAATAATGGGAGTAATAGTTGACAACATTTTGCTAATAATATCTAATATTTTATAGAAACATTGATATGTAATTTATTTTCCTATTCACTTCTTCTAAAAAGCCTGATAAAGGTCCTCTATTGAGGACAATATTTCTGTTTTGTAACAGAAAGTCGGATTTTGATTAGAAACACCATGATATTTTCCTGAGATGTTGATTTATAACAAACTATTTAAAAATTAAAACTGTGCCATGTATGGTGTCAGAGAAATGCACTAAAATATAATGTCCTCAAACGAAGATAGTGGCACAAGAATTTCTTCAAAATGTTGTGGGCCGATGCTGACCATCAGAACTGCCATGCCCCCTTATATTGCTGAGCCAAATGGATTTTAAATGCAAGTCCCAAAACAATGTTTTGTATTTCTGATAATTAAGTGCTTTGATGTATCTCTGTAGCCCACAACAGCAGTTTTCACCTGCAGACTAGTCTAAACATTAATGCTATTATGAATTAACATTCACAGCTCTGTTCTTTAGCATCGGTGAAGAGTACGGTGCTACCGGCACATGTGACGATGGCCCACACCTCCGTGCACTGCACGTGTGGCGGACAGAATGAGGTACATCAGGTGGGCTGCATCTGCGACGCCATATGCCCTCCGCATAGTTCCCTAGGGGTGGCTGACGGCATCCACCCAGCTGCTTCCTCTGTCACCTCGGCTTGCATACAGTTACGCCACATGAGGAGTCTCTGGCCTGCTTGTGTTGGGGCATCTGCAGTCTGTGCTATAAGTGAAATTGCCTAGAGCTTTTCAGAGTGCTAAGTTAATACTATGAGACAGATCAGAGATTTTAAATATATCCTAATGTGCAGGGTAAGTGAGTGTTAAAAGGCACTTAGATGGATATAATGAAGGTTAATGGGTAGAAATGGTAACGGTACTGGGATGTAAAACATTATAGGAATGGATCTGACTAAATGAGGAATAGCATGTGAACACACTTCAGTCAAGATCATCTAATACAGAGATCTCTGCTTTTGGAGAGCCAATGTCCTGCAGAGTATGGCACCAAACCTAATCAAACTATGCCTGAACCAGCTAATGAAGCTATTCAGGATCGCTTGAAAAAAACAGCGGGTTGGAAATAAACTTGTACTAAGCAGTACAGTAGGTCTCCAGGAGTAGGGTGGAAGACCTAATAGTCCTTATTTTCATCCTAGAACAGGGGTGTGAAATCCTTCTCTTATGGAAGGGATCTTCCATTCGATCCTCAGAAGAACCATACCATAACACTCTTTTGGGACCCTTCTGTTGGGGTACTCAGCACAGTAGTACCTAAAGGGTGGAGCTAGACTCAGAATCATCACTTGTATGTGCTTTTTTTGAGCTTAGTTTTTCCTTTTAGCCTATGCTTAAACAAAGCTTGTCTTCTTCTTATGACAAACAGCCACATGCTAATAAGCAAGCACAATATCTGCTGTATGTCCTCCATTGTTGGTTACTGTGTCACTTTCTTCCTTGCATGAGAATGACATTGATTGCTACAGCATCACTAGAAAGTAAGGGTAGTGTTGGAAATGCAAGCTGGATTAGGGTCCAGCTTCAGCCATTAGAGCAGGGGTGACTAATCCTGCTACTGGAGGGCAACTGTCCTACAGAGTTTCTCCAAACCCAATTACACACACCCGAACCAGCTAAACAAGGTTTTATGCATACTAGAAACATCCAGGCAGTTGTTATGAGTTGGTGCGAAACTCTGCATGAAAGGGGCCTGCCAGGACCGAGTTTTGACACCCCAACCTCTTTCAAGCTCCAATACAACTGTCTGGAAGTTTGTGGTCGACTATGGCCGTTTCTCAGTCTGCATTCTTGTCTGTGCTTGTGTTTTTGTGGACTTGTGAAACATTATAAGTCGCTGCAAAGTACTGTTCCTATTCAAAAGTTCACAAGTACAGTTCAAATCCCTGGATGTGTTCTTGCTCCGTCCCTTTTATCAAGGATGCATCGAGTGGTGACTTGTGCAAACTTAAGACAGTATCCCAGAAAACATATTACGCCAAACAGAAAACATCAATAGGAGACAATAAATCCTGTGTATTTTACTATGAGATTTGAGTTTTTCAGGTGAGAATGTAGTTGCTTAAAGCTCAAATATGTGGTTTATTTATAAAGATAGGGCCTACTTAAAAAAATGATCTGATGTTTTCGGGGGGTTGTGAGATCCATAAATCAATGTTTAATATTTTTGTAAATGTAAAAAGAGACAGAGTGACAGTTTTGAGACAGTTGTGTTTTAGGTTTCATTTTTGTTGTAAATATACACTACATACAGGGAAGTTATAGCTACACTGTGTGATATTTTCCCCCATCTAGTGGTGAAAAGGAACTTATGCTGCCATCGGAATTATAGTAAATTGTAATAGCAAAAGTTGCACATGAACGTAGCCTGACAAGCCAGACCCACATCAAGATGTTTGGTCTGGAAACTCACCATAGACAGGACTCAATCCGAGGGGTGTATAAATGGTTGTCTTTCAAACTCCCTCTGCACGCGATAGGATAGCGCTACACCAACCAGAGCAACGAAGGTGAAGCAGAGCTCGCTGACTGATTAAACATTTGCCATATCCGGTCGGCTAGACTCCGAACACATCTTCCCTTTTTAAGAATGACTTCAGTGCCGTTCTTTGTTCTTTTCTCAGAGAAAAGCTTAACTCCTAGTCTTCCAGAGTCGCGGTCAGAGCTGATTCGAAAGACCGCCGCCGTTCGCCAGTTTCTGTGTTTACTAGAAGCACGCAAACGCAACTCGGCCGTCATCATTATGACCCCGCCCGCCGACTCTATACATGATGTGATTGGGCCGTCCAGATTGTGAGGAATACAGCTCAGATGGGTATTGAGAGTTCCTAGACGACACTTGCGGGCAAATTAAATTTGCTGCCGCTAGGGTGCGTCTAGATTTCTAGGGTGCGTCTATATTTTTTCCCTTCCTGTGGAAAAACAGCACAAAAGAAATGTGTCTTGTTCGGGAAGAACTCAGAAACTCTTTTTCCACCAACCAAGTGCCAGTACTAGAGCCTAATATAGCTTTTCCACTGCATGGTAATGCTTAGTAGGCTTACAACTCAGTATGGTACTGTACGGCTCGGCTTAACATCATGACGGCCGAGTTGCTCTTGCGTGCTTCTAGTAAACACTGGCGAATGGTGGTCTTTCGAATTAGCTTTGATGGCGACTCCGGAAGACTTGGAGTTAAGCTTTTCTCTGAGAAAAGAACAAAGAACGGCACTGAAGTCATTCTTAAGAAGGGAAGATGTGTTCTGAGTTTTGCTGACTGGATACAGTGAAAGTTTAATCTTTCAACTAGTTTCGCTTCACCTTCGTTGCTCTGGTTGGTGTAGCGCTATCCTATCACGTGCAGAGGGAGTTTGAAAGACAACCGTTTATCCCGCCCCTCGGATTGAGCCCTGTCAATGGTGAGTTTCCAGACCAAACATCTTGATGTGGGTCTGGCTTATCAGGCTAGGACAATTTTGCAAAAAAAAAAAATTATTTGGCTGTGCA